>NC_037686.1:9874735-9974669 GCF_003255815.1 Theropithecus gelada | reverse complement strand
TTTTTTTTTTTTTTTTTTTTTTTTTTTTTTTGGTTTGTGGGGTTGTGTTCTGCTTAGAAAGAAGATCTACTTCAACAATATGTACTTACATTTTTCTCACTTTGTTTTCAATTGCTTCCTATTTCTGTCTCAAATTTATTCTGGAATAATGCAAGAGTTAAAATATACTTTTCTTTAAATAGTTAGTGAATTGAACCAACAATGTTTATTGAATAATTGCTTTTGTCCCACAGATTTTTTATCACCTAAAAATACTTTTTTGTTTGTTTGTTTTATTTCTGGACTTTTTAATCTACTCAGTTGGTCAGTTAATTGTTGAAGTTTTGGAATCAATGCTCATTTCTGTTAGGACTAGTCTCCCTCAATTCTCTTCTCTTTTAGTATTTTTTTTGCATAATCATTTTCCTTATTTTCTAGCTCTTTTTTTTTTTTTTTTTTTTTTGGTCGGAGTCTTGCTCTGTCGCATGGGCTGAAATGCCGTGGCACAATCTCGGCTCACTGCAACAACCTCCAGGGTTCAAGTGATTCTCCGGTCTCAGCCTCCTGAATAGCTAGGATTATAGGTGTGCACCACCACACCCAGCTAATTTTTGTTTTTTGTTTTGTTTTGTTTGTTTGCTTGTTTGTTTTTTAGTAGAGACGGGGTTTCACCACGTTGGCCAGGCTGGTCTCTAAAATCCCAACCTCAGGTGATCTGCCTGCCTTGGCCTCCCAAAGTGCTACGATTACAGGCCTGAGCCACCGTGCCTGGCCTCTAGCTATTCTTTAGTATTTTTCTTTTTCTTTTTTCTTTTTTTCCCCCCGAGATGGAGTCTCGCTCTGTCATCCAGGCTGGAGTGCAGTGGCACGATCTCGGCTCACTGCAAGCTCCCCCTCCCGGCTTCACGCCATTCTCCTGCCTCAGCCTCCTGAGTAGCTGGGACAACAGGCGCCAGCCACCACACCTGGCTAATTTTTTGTATTTTTAGTAGAGACGGGGTTTCACCATGTTAGCAAGGATGGTCTCGATCTCCTGACCTCGTGATCCACCCACCTGGGCCTCCCAAAGTACTGGGATTACAGGCGTGAGCCACCACACCCGGCCTATTCTTTAGTATTTTTCAAAAAAGAACTGGAAATGAGTTTCCCAAGGAGTTAATATCTTTTATTCTTATTGTCTTTTTAAAATTCTTTGTGCATTTGCAATTTTTTCTTAATGTATTTGAAGAATATGCAATTTAGTCCATAAAGATTTATGATAGGTAAAGCCTCACTCCTTTACCATCATAAAATTTCTCTTTATCATTTTTCAACTTTTTCTTTGTTTTGAATTCATCCTTGACTGATGTTGATACCAGATCTCTTTTTGCTTTCATTGTCTTTAGACTTATTAATCTACCTTTCCCTTGTATCTTTCTTTCTTTCTTTTTTTTTTTTTTCAAGACGGAGTCTCACTCTGTCACCCAGGCTAGAGTGCAGTGGCTTGATCTGAGCTCACTGCAACCTCTGCCTCCCGGATTCAAGCAATTCTCCTGCCTCAGCCTCCCAAGTAGCTGGGACTACAGGCACATGCCACCACACCCGGCTAATTTTTGTATTTTTAGTAGAGATGGGGTTTGGCCATTTCAGCTAGGCTGCTCTGGAACTCCTGACCTCAGGTGATCCAACCGCCTCAGCCTCTCAAAGTGCTGGGATTATAAGCATGAGCCACTGCACCCAGCCCTCCCTTTTATCTTTCTGAATAACTGTTTCTAACTTTCTTATATATGACATTTAATCTTTTTTTAACCCAATCTGGTTTTTTTCTCCTATGTATTTACTACATTTATTTTATTTATATGTAATATACTTGATATTAATTTTTCATCAGAATATATTTATAGTTTTAATACAACTTTTGTTTTGCTTAATGATTTCTGCTTTCTTTGCTTTAAGTGTGTACTTTTCTTTTCGAAACTTGGAAGTCTGGTTGTTTACTTTTAGATCTTCTAAGCTATGGAATTTTTGTTCAAAATCTTTTAGCTTGTTTATTTTTGAGGAAGTCACAGACAATTTGGTTTAGAGGAAGGGTTATTAAATTTTCCTCCACGTTTTGCTCTATCTAAATCAGATCTGTAAGGGAAAAATAATAAATATTCCTCTTTGCCAGACATACAGTCTTATTGCAACTACATATTTGTCCTATAAGAGAGCAAATGCAGCCATAGATAGTAAGAGATGAATGGGTGTGGCTGTGTTCCAGTTAAAATTACACGGACAGACACATTTGTATTTCATATGTCAAAACTATTTTTAAATGATTTACAAATGTAAAAACTATTTTTAGGCTGTAGTCTAGATTTAACTCAGCCCAAAAGCCTGAGAGTCAGGAGAGGCAATAGTGTAAGTTCCTATCCAAAAGTGTGCAAGCTTGACACCCAGGAACAGCCAATGTTTCAGTTTGAGTCCAAAGGCGGGAAAAGGCTGATGTCCCAACTCAAAGCAGTCAAGTAGGAGGAGTTTCCCTTTTACTCAGCCTTTTTGTTCTATTCAGATCCTCAACTGATTGCATGAGGCCGACCCGCATTAGAGAGAACAATCTGCTTTACTTGGTCTATTGATTCAAATTTCAGTCTCATCCAGAAACATCCTCACAAACACATCTAGAATGTTTGACCAAATGCCTGGGCACACCCTGGCCTGATCAAGTTAACACACAAATTTAACCGTCACACATTGCAATCTCAGTTTTCTGTTGCCTTACGTCAACTTTGATTTCTTATTTCACTGAATTCATACACAGATGCTCCTCAACTTACGATGGGGTTATGTCCTGATAAACCCATCGTAAGTTGAAAATACTGTATGTAAGTAAAAAATGCATTTAATACACCCAACCTAGCAAACATCATCTACGGAATGTGTATCACTTTTGCATTATTGTAAGGTCAAAACATTGCAAGTGAAACCGTCATAAATCAGGGGCCATCTGTACTTTAAAATATTTTCCTAGACTGCAAAACTTTGGTTTTAGGACTTTTTCTTCACATTTTAAAGGTATGTTTCTTTCAAGATATAGTTTTAATCTTTCGTTCCTTTTTTTTTTTTTTTTGCTATATTTTTGCATTTTCATATACTCCTCCTCTCCATACTACTCTTTAACCTGTGGGGCTCTATCCATGTTTTCTATTTTTGCAGATATAGTGTGGATGAATTTTTATTTATTATTTTTCTTTATTACTTTTTCCCATTGCCCTGAGACTCATCTTCCTCTTAGAAATTCGGTTTGAGGTTGCATCTTTTGTGCTCTGTCTTTTCTCCCAGTGCCTGAGGAAAAGTTGAAGGGAGCATATATCGGTTAGGATTAGACTTGACTGTGGTAGAGAAAGCTCAAAGTAACAGTGGCTGAAATCAGAATGAAGTTTATTGCTGTCTTACTTAGAAGTCTGAGTAGGTCATCACAGTTGGTATGACACTCTGCAGTGTTAGAGTCTCAAGCTCAAGTTCACCAGGTGGTTCCAGATGGTCACTCTAGCTCCAGCCATCACATCTACTTTATAGCCAGGAGAAAGAGAGAAGAAGAGGAAATGGGTATGTCCATTCCATTTAAATATCTTCCCACAAGATTTCCATATTGCATAGGACTTCACCAATGTGGTTGCACTTAGCTACAACGCTGGTGTAGAAATATATATTTTCTTCTGAGTAGGCCTTGTGCCCAATAAAAACGTGTAGATTTTTCTGCTAAGGAAAAAGGAAGAACAGACAGTGGTGGCAACTACTGGTTTCTTTTCTTTTCTTTTCTTTTTTTACTTTAAGTTCCAGGATACATGTGCAGAACGTGCGGGTTTGTCACATAGGTATACATATCCATGGTGGTTTACTGCACCTGTCAACCCATCATCTAGGTTTTAAGCCCCTCATGCATTAGGTATTTGTCCTAATGCTCTCCCTCCTCTTGACCCCTACCCCTCTACAGGCCCCAGTGTGTGATATTCCCCTCCCTGTGTCCATGTGTTCTTATTGTTAAACTCCCACTTATGAGTGAGAACATGCAGTGTTTGGTTTTCTGTTCCTGTGTTAGTTTGCTGAGAATTATGGTTTCCAACTTCATCCATGTCTCTGCAAAGGACATGAACTCATTCTTCTTTATGGCTGCATAGTATTCCATGGTGTATATGTGCCACATTTTCTTTATCCAGTCTATCATTGATGGACATTTGGGTTGGTAATGCTAATGATTATCTGAGTTTTCAGCAAGTTGTAATCTTTTTGCTGGTGGAGGGTCTTGTCTCAATGTTGATAGCTACTGATCAACCAGGGATGTAGTTGCTGAAGGCTTGAATGGCTGTGGCAATTTCTTAAAATAAGACAACAATGAAATTTGCCTCATTGATTGACTCTGTCTTTCATGAAAGATTTTTCTGCGACACAGGATACTGTTTGATAGCATTTTATCCACAGTAGAACTTGTTTCAAAATTGGAGTCAATCCTCTCAAACCCTGCCACTGCTTTATCAAATAAGTTCATGTAATATTTGAAATAATTTGTTGTCATTTCAACAATGTTCACAGCATCTTGAGCAAGAGTTGATTCCATCTCAAGAAACCACTTTCTTTGCTTATCCATAGAAGCAACTCCTCATCCATTCAAGTTTGTTCATGGGATTGCAGCAATTCAGTCACATCTTCAGCCTCCACTTCTAATTCTAGTTCTTGCGCTATTTCCATCCCATCTGATGTTCCTTCCTCCACTGAAGTCTTGAACCCCTCAGAGTCATCCATGAGGATGAATTTTGAGGGGTCCAACTTTATCCATGAGGATTAACTTTGAGGGGTTTGACTTTGAGGATGAACTTTGAGGGGTTCAACTTTGAGGTTCCAGAGAATTAACTTCTTCTGAACTTCTGTTGATGTTGATATTTTGACCTCCTTCCATGAATCACCAATATCCTTAATGGCATATAGGACGGTGAGTCTTTTCCAGAAGGTTTTCAGTGTATTTGCTCAGAGCTGTCAGAGGAATCATTATTGCAGCTCTAATCTTACAAAATGTATTTCTTAAATAATAAGATTTGAAAGTCAAAATGATTCCCTGACCCATGGGCTGAAGAATGGATGTTGTGTTAGCAGGCATGAGAACAACATTCATCTCCTCGTACATCTCCATCAGAGCTCTTGGGTGACCAGGTGCACTGTCAATGAGCAGTAATATTTGGAAAGGAATTTTTATTTCTGAGCAGTAGGTCTCAACAATGGGGTTAAAATATTCAGTAAACCATGCTATAAAGAGATATACTGTTGGCTGAGCATGGTGGCTCACACCTGTAATCCCAGCACTTTGGGTGGCTGAGGTGAGAGGATCACTTGAGATCAGGAGTTTGAAACCAGCCTGACCAACAGGGTGAAGCCCCGTCTCTACGAAAAATATAAAAATTAGCCAGGCCTGGTGGCAGGTACCTGTAATCCCAGCTACTTGGGAGACTGAGGCAGGAGAATTGCTTGAACTCAGGAGGCAGAGGTTGCAGTGAGCTGAAATTGCGCCACTGCACTACAGCCTGGGCAACAGAGCAAGACTCTGTCTCAAACAAAAAAAAAAAAAAAAGGAAAGAAAAAGAGATATACTGTCATCCAGGCTTTGTTGTTTCATTTAGGGGGTGTAGGAAGAGCAGATTTAGCATAATTCTTAGGAGCCCTGGGATTTTCAGAAAGGTAAATGAACACTAGCTTCAACTTAAAGTCACCAGCTGCCTTAGCCCCTAACAAGAGAGTCGGCTTGTTCTTTGAAGCTTTGAAGCCAGGCATTGACTTCTTTCTAGCTATGAAAGGCCTAGATGGCATCTTCTTCCAACAGAAGGCTGTTTCGTCTACATTGAAAATCTACTGTTGAGGGTACCCACCTTCATCAATTATCTTAGATCTTGTGGGTAAGTTGTTGCAGCTTCTCCATCAGCTCTTGGGATTCATCTTGCACTTTCATGTTATGGTGATGCCTCTTTCCTTAAACCTCTTGAAGCAATTTCTGCTGGCTTCCAACTTTTGTTCCGTAGCTTCCTCACCTCTCTGAGCCTTCACAGAATTGAAGAGAGTTAGGGGCTTGCTCTGGATTACGGTTTGTCTTAAGGGAATGTAGTGGCTTGTTTGATCTTCTATCTGCACCACTCAAACCTTATCTATATCAACAATGAGGCTGTTTCACTTTCTTATTATTCATGTGTTGACTGGAGTAGCATTTTACATTTTCTTCTTTTGCATTTCACATTGTTTTTGCTTTCACAACATGGCTATTTAGCACAAGAGGCCTGGCTTTTAGCCTATGTTGGTTTTTGACATGCCTTCCTCACTAAGCTTAATCATTTCTTGCTTTTGATTTGAAGAGAGAGATGTGTACTCTTCCTTTCATCTGAACTCTTAGAGGCCATTGTAGGCGTATTTATTGGCCTAATTTCAAAATTGTTGTGTCTCAGGGAACAGGGAGGCCCGAGGAGAGGGAGAGAGATGAGGGAATGGTCACTCACTGGCACATTTGGTGGAGAAGTCAGAACACACAATATTGACTGATTTCGTTTGCCATCTTATATGGGTATGGTTTGTGGCACCCCCAAAAAATTGCAATAGTAACATCAAAGGTCGTCATAATACATATAATTAGGGAAAATCTGAAATATTACAAGAATCACCAAAATGTAACCCAGAGACAGGAAGTGAACACATGCTGTTGGAAAAATGAAACAGATAGACTTGCTCAATGCAGGGTTGCCACAAACCTTCAATTTGTAAAAAATGCAATTCCTGTGAAACACAGTAAAGCAAGGTACAGTAAAACGAGATATGCCTGTAATTATAGCTGACATTTATCAAGCACTTACCAATAATATCCTTGCTTAAGCACAGCTTACTGTCATAAAGAAGCGCAAATATTTTTTTTTTTTTTCTTTTTTGAGACTGAGCCTCACTCTGTGGCCCAGGCTGGAGTGCAGTGGTGCCATCTTGGCTCAGTGCAACCTCTGCCTCCCGGGTTTAAGCAATTCTCCTGCCTCAGCCTCCCGAGTAGCTGGGATTATAGGCACCCGCCACCACACCTGGCTAATTTTATTATTTTTAGTAGAGACGGGGTTTCCCCATGTTGGCCAGGATTGTCTCGAACTCCTGACCTCAGGTGATCCACCCCACCTTGGCCTCCCAAAGTGCTGGGATTAGAGGTGTGAGCCACCATGCCCAGCGAAGAAGTGCAACTATTTCTTTCAAAATTATACTCTTTTATTTCACTTCCTTTCCCCTCCTCTTTGTTTTAATTTATTTACTTTTTATTCTTAGAGACTGGGTTTTGCTCTGTTGCCTAGGCTGGAGTGCATTGGCACAGTCGTCACTCACTAAAACCTTGAACTCCTGGGCTTGTTCAGTTGATCCTCCCACGAGGACCACAGGCACATGCCGCCATACCAGACTAAGTTTTTTTAAAAAATTTTTGTAGAGATGGGGTCTCGCTATTTTGCCCAGGGTGGTCTTGAATTCCTGGCCTCATGTGATCCTCCTGCCTCGGCCTCCCAAAGTGCTGAGATTACAGGCATAAGCCACCATGCCCAGCCCCCTCCTCTTTGTTTTAATGAGACGCTTACGTTGTAGACATTCCCGCCTGCTCCCAGATTATAATACTAACCTAACAGGTCCGGAGAACTGTCATATATTGCTTACTCACTTTCTTGCCCACCTTCCTGAAAGGAAGACAAAGTTGCAGCTTCCCCTTTGTGTGTGCCTGTTTCCTATCACCTCTACTACCCCTCTGCATCACTCAGATGTACTATAACATGGTCAGTGACCTTGGTCATTTGATTTTCATTAACACTCTTCAGTACTTTTGCTTCCCTTTTGGAGTGGGGGAGGCTTTCATTTTATATCCATCTTTTGGGTATGCAGATGTAGGCAGAGATTGTTCTTTTCTTTTTCCAGAAAATATAAATCCCAGGGCAATGTATCATTGATTCTGGTTTTCACTTAAATGCCTACCATGGTCAAGAGAGATGAGTTGTAGTCTTTGTTTTGTCCTGTGAGCAAAAATCCCAACTTACAGGAAATGGCATTGTATCAGAAACCTTCCTAGGAAGTACAGTGACTGATGTGAGCTCGGCAGTGGTACCACCTTGCTCCAGGGAGACGTCACGCTCTGTGAGAACAAAACCAGGAGAGAGACTCTGCCACCCCAGCTCCAGGCCAGCCATGGCCCCCCGGGGCTCCATCTGAAAAGACTGCAGCATCAGCCTCCCACCTCCTAATTCTCATTTCTAGAGCAAAATATCATTTTGTGTCAGCTTGTGGTTTTACCTCTAGTTAAGAGCACTCCTATTTTCTTTCACCACTCTCAACATGTTTGTATTTGTTGTTAAATAGGGTCAGAAAATACCTGTAGAGAGTAGTCTAAAGGGAAAGTATGTGGTGTGGCAGGACAATCAAGATTTTAAACAAATATCAATGACCAGTTTTGCTTCCACGTTTTGAACGTATAGTGAAGAGTGCTTTTATAGTTTTATACCAGATCAGCCATGAACTTGATCTTTACTGTTCACTGTGATGCTGCATGAAGTCTGCATCCAGTTGTTTTGTAAGCTTTTCTATTGAAGTCTTAGCTCTCTGACTTTAAGTGTCCGGGGACAGGGCTACTGTCTGTAGGGGACAGAGCTGGCTTTGCCACTGCCACCTTCAGCCTCTTGAAAGTTGTTAGCTTCCTTCAGCACAGCTGAAAGGGTGTTGGAGTGGGGTGTTCTCAGTCCCAACAGATGCGAGCAGAGGGCATCTACTCTTGATAGGAAGGGTCACATTAGGTCAGCTGATGGCCAGATGTGGAACTCTGGGTTGGGTTGCACACAATCAGGAGCTACCCCCACCCCCAGTACATTGATGTTCCATACCCGACACTCCCTTTGCACTCCGGTCCAATTTCAGCATCCTTTAAAGTTCCTGCTTTGGGACTCCAGAGTAATTACCCCCATACTTTAAAATCCATTTCAGAACCTGCTTCCTCCCTGAAGTCTCTACGCTGAAACCCTGCAATCTTCCTGCAGCTATTTTAAAGCATTAAATAAGAAACAATAATATTTCAATATGTATATTCTGCGATATTAAGCACATAGTTGGTGAATATTTAGAGCCAAGTTTTGGTCCAGAGTCAAAGCAGTAAGAAACAGAACAGGTATGAAAATTGAACTTAAGGCTAAAAAAGAAAATCAATGTCCTTCTGAAATTATTTTCCTCCTCCCGCGTCGTTAGGCTTTCTCTGATCTCTAGAGCATGCCAAAAGTTCAGGCACAAATAAACCATAAAAAGAGAAGTCTAGAATAATTCTCCTTTAAAAGAGATGTATTAAATCTAAGATCTTTCACACAGTTATATTTTAAAAGAACACAGTGAGCAAGGAAGATAAGTTAAAAGATTGTAACAGAGTGTTTTTTTTGTTTTTGTTTTTTTAATAAAATAGATTAAAACTTCTTTATCCAGTCTACGACCCCATGCCATTAGTTGCTTGTTTTATGTTGTTGATGTTGTTTTTTAATAGTGAAGCCTTCAAAATGAACCTTTGGTGTTAAAGGCCAGAATAATGGTTACCTTTGTGGGAAATTGATAAGAGGTGGCCTGAGGAAGACCCCTGGGTGTTTGATCTGGGTGGTGGCTATAGGGAGGTGTGCACATGTGTGTGTATTTGTTAAAATTTATTGACCTGAACACTTAGGACTTGGGCACATTGTTGAATGTAAGTTACACCTCAATAAAAAAAACTGAAAAATGAGGAAATGAGGGAAGATTTGAATTACACTAGTTTATGAAGAGGTGCAAATTGTGTTACTGGTTACCTTCGTGCAATGCCCTGAGCTGCCTGACAGCTCACACGTGTGTTCAGTGAACGCAATCGTGGACTGAAAGGCTACACGGCACTTTGCAGGTGTATTGAATCACCCATGAATCTGAGGGGTGTCTGGCCACCAGCAGTGACCTCAGTTTGAAGGCGATTGTTAGTTCCCATGTATTTAAGCCACTTCAAAATTATTCAATGAAAAACAATGACTAGCTTTGAAGCCATTGCTTAATACATGTAATGTATGACATTTTTCAGGAAATGGTTCTCTAACACTGAGATCTAAATGAATTGAAATTTGAGGCACACTTGGAGAAACTTCCCAGACACCACAAAATCAAGATAGCAGAGTGCAATTGTCAGTCACTTGGCCTGGGGCCATGTCAGATGAGGACCTGGCCTCATCTTGGCTTGTCACCAGCTTGCTGAATCACTTTCAAGTCTAAGTCATCTGAATGCTCTCGACCTCAATTTTCTTATTTAAGAGACAAGAAGATCTCAAGTCTAGAATTATGGGGCTATAAAATTTTGAGTTTTGTAAACTGTTTGAATGGATGTATTGGGCAGTTACCTCTCCCCGTGGGAGAGGCAATGCTTTAAAACATAAGATACATAGATGACAACAACAACAACAACAACAACAACAAAATCCAAACAGTATAGAATAAGATTAAGTCTCCCTCTCCATCAACTTCCAGCCCTTTTCTTTAAATATAATTAGAGTCCATAATTATTTATCCTTCAAGAATTGTTTATACAAATATCAGCATATATGTGTATAGTCTCAAAAACATTTATACAAATGATACACTAAATACTGACTATATTTTGCTTTTTTTCTCACTTCTTATCTTAGAAGTCTTTACATGAAATGTGTAAATTTATTTCAATCTTTTTAACTGCAGCACATTATTTCATTGTATGCCACACTTTATTTAATCAGTCTCCTACTAATGGATGTTTGAATTATTTCCAGAATTTTTTCTTTTTTTTCTTTTTTTTTTTTTGAGATGGAGTCTCGCTCTGTTGTCCAGGTTGGAGTGTGGTGGCTCCATCTCGGCTCACCACAACCTCTGCCTCCCAGGTTGAAGCGATTCTCCTGCCTCAGCCTCCTGAGTAACTGGGACTACAGGCGCCCACCACCACATCCGGCTAATTTTTTTTTGTATTTTTGGTAGAGATGGAGTTTTACCATGTTGGCCAGGCTGGTTTTGAATTCCTGACCTCAAGTGATCCACCCACCCTGGCCTCCCTAAGTGCTAGGATTGCAGGCTTGAGCCATGGTGCCTGGCCCAGATTTTTTTCATTACAATTAATGCTCTAATGAACATCTCTGTATGCATTTAATTAATACTTTTGCAAATGTATCCCATAAATTCTCAGTAGTAGAATTACTGGGTCAAATGATGTGTGTTTTAAATTTTGGAAGACTGTAAAATTACCCTTCCAAAATGTTTGCCAATTTATCCTGCCACTGACCATGTAGCAAGGTCCTCTTCTCTGTCCCCCCTTTCCAACACTGAGCATTATCCATTTTTTAACATTTTTTGTCACTTATAGATAAAAATGTGGCAAGTGACAGATTTGAAGATCAGAATTAAATGATGTAAGATTGATTACCAAGTCTAAAATATTTCCTTGTATTTGGCCTAACAAAGAGACTCTTTCATTTTTAACTGAAATGTTTTGCATTTGTCAGCTTGTCAATTTAGTATATGTTAATATTGGAAGTTTAACAATTAACTAGATTTGCTTGTGCAACTAAAGAATATCACGACTCACCTGACATTTGTGTTGTGTTTTAGTACCTTATTTTGTTTCAGAAAATGTGTCCCCTAGTGGGCATATCTTCTTTATTTTTTTATTTTTATTTTTTTTGAGACAAGAGTCTTGCTCTTGTTGCCCAGGCTGGAGTGCAATGACGCTGTCTCGGCTCACTGCAACCTCTGACTCCCGGGCTCAAGAGATTCGCCTGTCTCAGCCTCCTGAGTAGCTGGGATTACAGGCGTGCACCACCACGTCTGGGTAATTTTTATATTTTTAGTAGAGAAGGGGTTTTAACATGTTGGTCAGGCTGGTCTCAAACTCCTGACCTTGTGATCCGCCCACCTCAGCCTCCCAAAGTACTGGGATTACAGGTGTGAACCACCATGTCTGGCCCTTCTGTAATTTAACTGATACAGTTGAGAGCACAACACACACGTCACTGGCTGCATTGTGTCCTGTGATATGGCTGCTCCTAGAATGACTCAGAAAAATAGATTATATTTTACAAAACATGCACAGTTTTCTCAGGTTAACACATTGTAGATTTTCCTCACTGATCCAGTAGGATTCACTCTAACAGCTACCTGATAGTCTTTCAAGAAGGGCCGAGTACATACCCTATCTTGATGTTGCTTCAGGCAGAATATCAACCATATTCTATTTGCATCTGACTTCCTAGATTTCCATGGGAATAGTTGGTGGAAATGTGTATATTTACAGAAAGGAAAGATGGCCCTCAGTAACAACAAGTGATGAATTCAAAGTCAGTAGGTTGGAACACACCTGAAATACAACTTCAGACTTTCCAATCTTCGATGCTTAAAAAATGATCACACACAACTAACTTTCACTATTCCCACAAGAAAATACTAATAATTTCTAAAAATTTTTACAACTTTCCTTTGAACCACAAAAATAAGCATTGATCTGTCATGAACACATTTCTAGAGTCTGCTAATAAATACTGTCATTAAGCCCTCTAAAAAGTACCTGTGGGTATATTTGCCATAGACATGGTTTTTAAAACAACCACAATGAAACCGAGAAAAGGAAATAAAGGAAAAGTTAGAGAATGGCAGATGGAGAGGCTGGAGAGGAAGACTAGAAAGGAACAAAAGGGAAGTGGTGAGTCAGGCTGAAGAATACAAGGTCAGCCAGGGGCCAACAGGGGAGAGGGAGGATTGTTTTCAAATTTGTGTTGGTCCAGCCTAATTTATTTCACCAGTTATACAAGGTCATAGGTGTCCATTTGAAAGGCTCTCTTAGGACACCTACTATTATTATTAGATATGTAAAATAGAATTCATGTTACTAATGAGATATTTAGAGAACATTTATAATACGTGCTAAAAATACGGAAGGGAAAATTTGCTTCAGGAAATATAGAGTAGATGTAATTTTCTCTATTCCTCCCGTTAGGTACAATGTTAACCCTGGACATAATATATGAACACACATAAGAAAACTCTGAAAAGGGAAAGAAAAAGTAGATCAGTTAAGAACCTTGAGACTCAAGTAACAAAAAGATGAGTTGCTTGGCTTTGCTTTTCGCCATGTATAGCTAATACTTGCAGCTGAAGAAGTCAACAATCCAGAAATGATGGCAAGTACAGGCAAAAATATTAGGCTGGTGCAAAAATAATTGCAGTTTTTGCCAATGAAAGTGATGGCAAGAACCACAGTTACTTTTGCAGCAACCTAATAACAACAAAGGTCTTGTCTCTCTAGTCAAAGGACCAGGTGAGGAACAGCCTAGCAAAACAGAACACTTAGACAACAGCCACTTTGGTCCAGCCAAACACCATAGAAAAATCTCCAGTTCTACCTAAAAACAATATCCTAAAATTGATTTAGGAATGATAAAAAAAAAAAAAAAAAAAAAAATGGACAAGAATTGTTAGAGCCCTTGGGCACTGTGGTGGCATGGAAGCAAAGACAATGGAGGAAGGTCATTGCCACCACATGGCTGTGGCCTGTGGCTTCAGGGTCCTCACCTAGAAAACAGTGCTATTGTCTGTACCTTGCAGGGTTGCTGTGACTCTTAAAAGAGGTAATGTATGTAAAAACCTTAGCACAATGCCTAGGCTAAAGAAGGTGTTCAATCAGGGAACTGTCATAACAATGTTAATTTTTTACAAACATTAAACACCTTCTAGAAATATCTAGTGTTTCCAAGTAGTAGGCATCAACACCATTTTACAGACTAAGAATCTCAGTGGATAAAGTAGACATTAAAGACCAAATTCCAAATTTCTACCTTTCAAATAATGCTGCTTAGGTAAGTTATTTTTTATTTTTTATTTATTTATTTTTTTGAGACGGAGTCTTGCTCTGTCACCCAGGCTAGAGTGCAGTGGCACGATCTCGGCTCACTGCAAGCTCCGCCTCCCAGGTTCACGCCATTCTCCTGCCTCAGCCTCCCGAGTACCTGGGACTACAGGCTCCCGCCACCACGCCCGGCTCATTTTTTTGTATTTTTAATAGAGACGGGGTTTCACCGTGTTTGCCAGGATGGTCTCGATCTCCTGACCTTGTGATCCGCCAGCCTCGGCCTCCCAAAGTGCTGGGATTACAGGCGTAAGCCACCACGCCCAGCCTAGGTAAGTTATTTTTAACTGGTTGAGCCAACTAGAAAATCCTGCAACAAAAGATGAGTTCTTTCTTATAAAGCATTTGTTTAACACACATTTTAAACTTGTAAAACAGAAAGCTTTCTCTCTTAAGTAATATTTCTCTAAATAACTTTTATTCCTATATACTTTATATGTAAATAGATGTTGTGACTATAATGTCAAATAGGTACCAATTATTCTTAAAAAAACAAATGTTAAGAGAGTTTAAAGGCTAAGCAAGAGGATTGCTTTGCACCCAGGAGTTCGAGCCTGCAGTGGGCCGTGGTTGCACCGCTGCACCCCAACCTGGGCAACAGAGCAAGACCCTGTCTCTAAAAATACATACATACATACATACATACATACATAAACAAATAAATCAATGAATGAAATGAAATATGTCAGTGTACTCTGACAAAACATGTACAGGACTTATGTTCCATTTCATTTATTTATTTATTTGAAACATGTATAGGACTCATGCACAAAATGCTACAAAATGCTGATGACAGAAACTGGAAAAGATCTAAATAAATGAAGATGCATCCTGTGTTCATGGATTGGAATATTCAACATAGAAAAATGGTTAATTCTCCCCAAATTGATAAACAAGTTTCACACAATTCTTATCAAAATCTGGGCAAGATTTTTGCAGATACAGACAAGATCAGTCTAAAATTTACATAGAAAACTAAAGAAACTAGAATAACGAAAACAATTTTGAAAAAGAAGAATAAAGTAGAAGTAATCAGTGTACTCAATTTCTAGAATAGATAAATAACATGTAGCGTATTCATACAATGGAATACTATACAGCAATGAAGTGAATGAACTACAGATACAGGTATGAGATGAATACATCCACACAATTTTGGATGAAGGAAGCCAGGCACAAGACTATGTATTGTACAATTCCATTTGTATAAAATTTTAAAACAGGTACAACTAAACTAGGTATTTTAGAGATGAATACTTATTCTCTCCTCACCTGTAAGGTTTCTGCAGAGAAATCTGCTGTTAGTCTAATGAGGGATCACTTATGTGTGACTTGACACATTTCTCTTGGAGTTTTTAGAATTCTGCCTTTGTTTTTGACTTTTGACAATTTGACTGTAATGTGCCTCAGGAAGGATCATTTTGGGTTGAATCTTTGAGTTCCTTGATCTAGATGTCTATACCTCTCCTCAGTCTTGGGAAGTTTTCAGCTATTATTTCATCAAGTAGGTTTTTACACCTTTTCCCTTCTTTTCTGCTTTTGAAACTCCCATAGGACAAATATTTGTTCACTTAATGGTGTCCCATAAGTCTTGTAGGCTTTCTTCACTGTAAAGTCAAGACAGTACTTCTGTTAGCGGGGGCAGGGGAATGGGTGTGATTGGGAAGGAATGTGAGGGGGCTTCTGGGATGCTGGAAATATTTGATTTCTTATGGTTATAGGAAGCTTGCTTTATAAAAATGTGTTAAGCTGTACATTTCTATTCTATGCCCTTTTCTGTAAGCAGATTGTATTGCTAAATATAAAGTCTATTTTTTTTTCTCTCTTTTGAGACAGGATCTTGCTCTGTTACCCAGGCTGGAATGCAGTGGTGTGGACACAGCTCACTGTGGCCTGGACCGTCCTGGGATGAAGTAAGTGATCCTCCCACCTCAGCCTCCTGAATAGCTAGATCTATAGACACATGCCACCATGCCAGGCTAGTTATTATTATTAATTTTTTTGTAGAGATGGGGTCTCACTTTGTTGCTCAGGCTAGTCCCAAACTCCTGGTCTCAAGTGATCCTCCTGCCTCAGCCTCCCAAAGTGCTCGGATTACCACTGTGCCTAAAGTCTATTTTTTTTTTCAAGGATCTCTTACCATCTTTGAGAATAGTGTCTTGTATGAATTGTAGAGGAGCATGATAGAAGTCAGGAAGAGTGGCTGGGTTGAGGGAGGCTTTTTATTGCAATAATCCAGGTGTCAGGGGACAAGAAGCAGGACTAGGACATTAATAGCTGGGATGGAGAGATTAGGGAACTTTTGAAAGCAAATGGAGGAAAGGGGAACGTCAGCGTTGGTAGCTAGTTTCTAAAGATCGTCCCCAGTGAGCCACACCCAGTAGTGTTGTCTCACATTGATTCTGGACTGGGCCATTCAAACTGATGGAATGAGGCAAAATGGTACTACATGACTTCCCATGACTTCCAAGGCTAGGTTGGAGGAAGGTTTGCCTGGGCCTCTTGGAGTGAGAGCCCAGCTCTCATGCCGTAAGAAGCCCAAACCACCCAGCTGAGCTCCTAGCTACCAGCCAGCATCACCTGCCAGCCACAGGAGTGAGCTGTCTTGGGCAACTAACTGAGCCATGAGATGATGGTAGCCCCAGCCAACATCTGCCCTTAATGACCTAAAATAACCCAACAAGAACTACCTACCTGAGCCAATGGACCTCCAGAATCAGGAAGGACAGTAAGAAATTGCTGCATCAAAGGCCGGGCGCGGTGGCTCAAGCCTGTAATCCCAGCACTTTGGGAGGCCGAGATGGGCGGATCACGAGGTCAGGAGATCGAGACCATGCTGGCTAACACGGTGAAACCCCGTCTCTACTAAAAAATACAAAAAATTAGCCGGGCGAGGTGGCGGGCGCCTGTGGTCCCAGCTACTCGGGAGGCTGAGGCGGGAGAATGGCGTGAACCCAGGAGGCGGAGCTTGCAGTGAGCTGAGATCCGGCCACTGCACTCCAGCCTGGGCGACAGAGCGAGACTCCGTCTCAAAAAAAAAAAAAAAAAAAAAGAAATTGCTGCATCACTGAGTTTTGGGGAGGTTTATTTTGTAGCATTAAATAGCCAGAACACAGAGAACACACCAGGTTGTGCTTGGGTGACTGGATGGAGGGTGATATTATTAACTGAGATAGGTAATATGGGAGAAAGAATAGGTTTGGTGGGGTAAATAGGTTTTGTTTTGGACTTTGAGATGCCTGAGGTACTTCTAGATGTAGTACCCTAGTAGACATCCGTATGTACAAATCCAAAACCCAATGAAGAGATCCAGGCTGAAGATGGAGATCTGGAAGACATCAGCATATAGCCTTGAGTGCCTCACCCTACCCAAGAAGTAGGACTACTCCTCTTGCAAAGATTAGTCCAAACAGTACCTCCTCTATGGCGAATCCATTGGCATTGGTTTCTAAAAACTAGCTATTCTTTTCCCAATAATTTGGTAGTTCTTTGGCAATATCTTATCTACGTCTCTTACCACACTACCCTATAATGATATATTTACATGTCTGTCTTCCCCAGTAACTTGTGAGGTGACCCGAGATAGGACTGTAATTTAATCATGTGTCTCATCGTTCCCAAAAGCAAGTAGACCTTCAATAGATGAATGAACAAATGAAGATTAATAGGGATTCACTGTTCATACCTTACTGAACAAGTTAATTTCTTACCAAGCTAAAACTAGAAAATAACTCACTATGTGATTAACACTCTGAAAAGAATGTTTATTTACCTATATATTTCACCCTCTTTTAGACTTACTTCTCTCCAGAGATTATTTCTAATTATACAAATTTATCTTCTATTTGATATTTAAATTGGGAGAGAGTTTATGGATCATATTTTGAAGATACTCTTCTTTTTGTACGATTGAGTAGTTAGTAAAAAAAAAAAAGAGAGAGAGAGAGAGAATACCTTAAGATTCTGTGAATTAAAGAGAGTTATGGGTTTTTCTGTTACCCAATAAGGGATTTCAAGTAAATTAAACAGCTTTAGGGCACTCCTTTGACTATTTTAGAAAATTATGAAGACAACTTTACTCTAAAACCTCTGATTTTTATACCATGGAGTGCAATGCACTTTAACCCAATAAACATCATTAATTTATTTAGACTTTGGAAGAGTCAGTGTGAGAATTTAAATCATAGGCCCATAGGCTACCCTATAATTTTAGTTTTCTATCCTACTCATGAGTAAAGAAAACAGCTGTGTTTATCCACTCATGGCTGACAAAATCTCTTTGTTGGTACTGCACCATCAAAGTTACTTGTATAAACGCAAAATCTGGCAGCATGTTAATTTCAAATTATCACATGTACTTGAATGAATCTTTAGAGAAAGAACTGCCAATTTTAAAGGGCTACTGAAAGTACTAAAATATTTATCAGACAAGAGGTCTGCCAAGAGCTTTCAGGGCCCAACTGCTTCCTCAAATTACACACTAGACATAGAAGATTAGGGGAATGTTAACAGAATGAGAATATTAGTTGTGTAGATGAAATCTGAACTGCTGAAATTAGATTGAGAGCAGCTAGCCTCACCCAAGATTAAGGGTTGATGAGGAAGTGCCTTTCTAGAACAAGCAAAATTCTGAATACTGGTTGGCGATCACTATCACTGCAAAGCTAGCCAGACTTTTGATTGGAAGACTGGAAGAAAAGAGAAACTGGTAAGGATTCTAAAGAAACCCCTAAAAGGTAGTTTAACTTGTAAAGACTGGGTTTTTGGTGGATTCATTTATTCAGTAAAGATTAAGTGCTGATGCTACCATCTCTATGAAAGCAGTCCCCTTGAGGCCAGTAGTGTTTGGGTTAGTTTTTTTGTTTTTAATTAGGAACAAAGCTACTCGCAAAACAACATGTTTTATCATCGTCCATGATATGACTCCTGCCAGTTTTCCCAATTCAAACCAGACTCTCTCTTTAAGCTCTCCAACCTTGCCATAACACCCACTTTTTTCCAATCCTACTCTTCGATCCATGGTTCTACCCTTGACTACAAATTAGAGGTATGTGAGAAGTTTTAAAAACAGGCAATGCCGGGGCCCACCCTTAAAGGTTCCAATCACTCTGCTCAGGGGTGGGGCCCAAGCAAGGGTATTTTTTAGAAGTTCCTCAGGTGATTCTGAATGTGCAGCCAGTGTTGAAAGGCACCGCCTTAACTCCCTGCCTCCTCCCCTGGAAGCACTTTCCGGCCCCTCCTCCCCATCTCAATCAATCTTTCAAGCTTCTACTCAACATTCCCAAGCGTCACTTCACCTGTAAGTCATTTCCTGACTCACCCAGGAAGAGAAGCATCCTTTTCCCTTGTGACCATCTATGCACTCTGCATAGTTTCATCACAGCACCTGGCGTAAATTTTTTCAGGGACAGGTCTCTCTGCTTCCATTGGAGTTTGAGTTTATGAGGGTCAGGTTCATGTCTGTAACCCCTGTGTCAATAAGTGTTGCCAGGAGGAATGAGTGACAAATATTAACTACTTTTCGAACTCCATCTTCTCGGGTTTAAATCTCTAGAATCCCTTGGGGCAATATTTCCAAAACTACTGGTATTCCAAAGACCCATAAATTCTCTAAATTCTCTACTGTAGACCTTGCAGTGGAGATAGTGATAGTGTGGCTGTGAGAGGGACTGTGCAAGGCTGTAAAATTCCACCTTTAGACCCAACTGTTACGACACACTCCCTCAGGGTCTTTGTAGTCCACTCTGGTATTCTGAAAATAACAACGATAAAAATACTTGTATACCAGACACTCCTCCAAGGTCTTGACATAGATCTTCATTTCATCCTCATAACAATGAGGTATTAGATACCATTAGGTATCTCGCATTTGGTATTTGCTAGATACTAATAATATCCTCATTTTACAGTTAAAGAAATTGACACTAAAACTTTACCTGCTTTACCTATATAGCTCTGCATTTGCAACAACCCTGTAAGAAAGTGAAGCTGATGATACAGGAGGTAGAAAGAAATTATTTAGGCAGATAGTGAGAACCCAAGAGTCCTCAGCAGAGCTTCCCCTCCAACAAAAAGCAGCCCCAAAAATCTTTTCTTTTCGTAACAAAGAGAAGCCTGAAAAATTGAGTTGCAAACATAGATAAACAAGATGGAAGCTTGCACAGGGGAATGACGGCAGCTGTGCCAATGGAAAAGGACTACCTGGGGGCCAGCCATGTCCAACATGGAGGCTCCATCTTCCGTTTTTTTGTTACAACGTATACAATAATAAAGAAATGGGCAACACTGTGCAGCTCAGGCAGAGACGGGCCTGGATAATAAAAAGGGTTAAGACAGGGGATACCAGAGATTCCTGCCCTATGCAAATGGCACAACGGGTCTAACCAATCTTTCTTGTCCTTTCTTGCCTATGTAGATCAGATACCACCTCCCCACCAGCTCATCTATAAAACTTCCTGCATTTCACCACGGATCCGGCAACCCATTTTTCCAAGACTGCTCTCTGTAGCAGAGAACTCTTCTCTTTCTTTTGCCTATTAAACTTCTGCTCTCAACCTCAGTCTTTGTGTGTCTTCATTATTGTTCTCAGTGGCCGTGAGACAATGAACCTCGAGTGTGACTCCAGACATTGAGGCTGTTTCACTTAGAGGTCAAACAACTTGCCCAAAGACATGTGGCTATTAAGTGGAATCAAACCCATCTCTGCCATTTACTCATTTAAATCGTCAGAAAGCACTGTTTTATGGATCTTAATGACCTATTATGTCTGTGAGATTATTTTGTCTGCAAATAATAGAAAAACACAATTCGGATCCATATAAACCATAAAGAAATGTATTCTTTTCCACAGGAAGTCCAGAGACAGGGTAGCCCCAGTCATGATGTGGTGGGTACTTCAGCTTCCTTCTCTACCTCTGCTGTTTCCCCTACGTTGTGCAGGCTTCGTCTTTAGGTTGACTCCTCTCCCTAGATGGCCATTGAGATCCTACCTGGTCCTCACACAGAGACATAATAGCAGGCCTTTTCCTAACTGAGCATTTCCAAGGGCACAGGAGAGCCATGAGCAGCTAGAGGAGTTGAATAGGTGCTGCAGAGCCAATCACCATCTCCCTTATTCCTTATACTCACAGAGCATGCTCGAGTTTTCAGAGTACTTTCATGGTGATTATCACTTTCAGTTTTCACAGTGACCTATGTGAAATGTGAGTTTTGGATTATCCTCACAGCTAGATTTGTTTGCAGGAAAAAAAAATATTTAATTTAAATTGTTATGTTAATATTCAATATATTAAGGTACAAATCTCACAATCTAATACTTCCTTAGGTTTTTTAAGTCCACCTTACAAATTCTGTTTTTTAGGTCGAATGAATTTGGTAATCATCTTACAGAGAACATTTTTTTTTGTTGTTTGTTTGTTTTATTTGTTTTGTTCTGAGACGGAGTCTTGCTCTGTTGTGCAGGCTGAAGTGCAGTGGCATGATCTCAGCTCGCTGCAACCTCCACCTCTGGGGTTCAAGCAATTCTCCTGCCTCAGCCTCCTGAGTAGCTGGGATTATAGACACGCACCACTACACCTGGCTAATTTTTGCATTTTTAGTAGAGACAGGGTTTCGCCATGTTGCCCAGGCTGGTCTTGAACTCCTGACTTCAAGTGTTTCACCCACCTCGGCCTCCCAAAGTGCTGGGATTACAGGTATGAGCCACTGAATCCTGCCTACAGAGAACTTAGATTAAAACTTGGTCCTATTTATAAACAAAATCAAATATTTTAGAACCTTTTATACTGCACTTATAAATTTAATTCATATTTAATTTTATTAAATAATTATCTGAGAATAAATGAAACCTTCCTGAGCACTAAGTAATTCTTTTACATTTGATATGTTCAATTAAACTGATAATATGTTGAACATGACGTTCTCTTAAATAATTAAGACCTGGATATAAATTTACACACATCAGAATCAATTATGCATTTGTGTATTTTAAAATGTATTTACAAAGCAGTTGCTAGAATAACTCAATCATCTTAAAACATGACAATTTTATAAAACATCAAATATGTATAAACTCCTTAACCCCAAAATACAAATACGGTGAGTTTTGTTCTCAAAACTTATTGGGGTAAGGCACTTCCCACTCAGGCTACAATTTTCCCCATGTAACTACAGCTTGAGGTTGCACAACCACCAAAGATTTTGGCCACGAGGCTGAGTTCTTTGGTAACTAAATGAATTCTATTTGTGGTTGCTATGTCAATTACTCCTTAATTTCAGGAGAGGGATAGGTCAAGTAGCCCAAAACCAAGATCCTTCTGATTATCTCAGAAGAGTTTACCCCACTCACATCACTTGATTGGATTTTGCATCTCTTTGGCAAAGATGCATAAATGTTTTCCTTGTTCCTTTAAAGAACTTTGAATTTGCCTGATTCCTACATTTCTTCCTATTCTTAGGATTTCACAACTCTTATATGGTATTAAAATGATATCCAATTGAATTCTGAGTTTGTTGATTAGTTTACAACTTGCAAGGTAATTCAACTGACACACTTTAGGTTATACGAGTTACCTGCAAGTCGTGTGGTAGGGCTCTTAACTATATGCGGTACTTTTCTCTCAGAGCAAACCTTCTATGGCCCATAACTCTTGCCTCTGGTTAGAGAACGGTCATTTGCCCAACTTATAAAGTTAACCAATGAAAAGAGTAGCAGCCCTCCAAAGTGGTATAAAATTAGAAACATCTGAAATCTGTAACTACAAAAATAAACATTATCTAAACTTAAGCAGAGCCTACTGAATTACAGCTGCTATGATTCCCCTCTGAGGGAGTTTCTTGATTGGGAGAAGACGGGCCCTAGCATCAGCAAGTAAGAATTCAGCTACCTGTCAGCATAAAAAAGCCTAGTAGAACTTTCTCTACTTTCCCATTGAAGCCCAAACCCTACTCCCACTTTTTAAGTTGATATAAAATTCTTTACATCTGCTTCTTCAGGGAGTTACTCATTACTGAGTACTCCCACATGTGCATTTTATTTTCTATAATTTATTATAAAATTATTTTCTATAATAAACATTGCATTTTATTTTCTCCTGCTAATCTGTCTATTGTAAGTTAATTCTCAGGCTCCCAACATTTTGCACCTAAATGGGTATATTAGTCTGTTTTCACGCTGCTAACAAAGACATACCTAAGAGTGGTTAATTTATAAAGAAAAAGAGGTATAATGGACTCACAGTTCCACGTGGCTGAGGAGGCCTCACAATCATGGTGGAAGACGAAAGGCACATCTTACATGGCAGCAAGGCAAAAAGAGAATGAGAACCAAGCAAAAAGGGGCTCCCCTTTATTAAAACCATCAGCTCTCATGAGACTTATTCACTACCATGAGCACAGTAGGAGGGAAACTGCCCCCATGATTCAATTATCTCCAGCTGGGTCCCTCCCACAACACATGGGAATTATGGGAGCTACAAATCAAGATGGGATTTGGGTGGGGACACAGACAACCCGTATCAGTGGGTAAACAAAGTTTCCTCTCTACGCTTTTAGCAAGCGTAGGATGGAATGATTAGGACTCCCTACTTAATCTAGAGACAGCAGTGATCTCGGACCTCTGACCAAGCTGCTAAAGGTTAACCTTCTTAAGCATCAGACTCCTGGGTCTCTGCTGGGGCCCCGTGAGTGACTCCGTTTCGTAAGTGACTCCGTTTGGTGGTAACTTTGGCCACTTCCTTTCTTGTTGATGAGACTTTAATAAGGACAAAGTCATGGGACTTTAGTGGCCCTTTCGGAAAACTTAAGATCTCCCCAAACTAGCTCCTCTAAAACCTCTCTCTTACCATCTTTCCTCCTCCTTTTACTGCCTTGAGTATTCCCTTCAGCTCCTTCGACATGTCCCCTTCAAGACCCTACCTCCTCCATCCCTCTGTCTGCCCCTGTCAGATATTTTCTTTCCCACTCCAGCCCCCCATCTCTTTACATTCACTCAAGCTTTAGGTCTCCTTCCCTCAACAGGGTCTCTTGAGGGGTTGAGGGACCCCAAAAGCAATCATGTGAGGCTAAAAAGACTTACTGAAAATAGAATGGATGTCTCATCCACTCAGATGGGATATGGAGACACCCACACAACCGCTTGATGTGTGCTCAGTCCCTTAATCCACAAACTCAGTCCTAAATTTTAGTCCACAAACTCCATAAGATTACAAAAAAAAAAAAAAAAAAAAATCTTAAACTCTTTCCTGTAAATATCCGTGGAAAGTTTTAGTCCTCATATTGAACTGGTAATCTCAACATATTCCATCTAATAAAGATACAATTTGGGTAAAAGTATAAAGGGGAGTAAAGACGGGAACCAACTCTTGTAAACCAGGGAATTTTGTATTACTGTGTTTACACCTTGGGTGCTGTGACTATTGTTATAGATGGCTAAAAATTTTAGGATGAAAGCCATCAGTTCTCTATTTGCACTAGTTTGTATGTATGTATATATGTATGTTATGTACAGGTGATATTTTCCTATCTCTGATTGGTATTGACAAATTAATTTCTAAAATCCCTTAAACCAGTTCTAATTGGCTTAGACAAACATATGCTATATAAATTAAAATATTCCTAAAACTTTCAAAAGTATAGAAACGAACCCAAATGTTTTTCAAGTTCATGTAATTTGGGTAAATCTTTGGTAAATAAGACTAAATTGAATTTGTTGCTTTAATAAAAACAGGTGGTATGTCTTCCAAGTTATCAGCATTAAGCGTGAAACAAGTGTGCTTTTTATTTGCCTTGGATTTACCAGTTAAATAACCTTATATCTGTCAGATGTTTAAGATTAAAAAACTATAAACTTAACCTAAAGAACAACTGTACAAGTAAAGATGCAATAAAAAAGAATTGCATGATATCCATTATTTCTTGTATATGAAGCACAGAAAAAAAGTATTTAACTTTTTAAATTTTAGTTTTATTTATTTTAGGTTATTTGCTTTTTTGATTTTTTTGATAATTGCCTAAAATAAGTTAACACGAAATAAGTTAACAGAAAAATAACTTGAGATGATGGGTAGCTTTGTTTAATGTCTTAAGAAATTTTCAGGCTGGGCACAGTGGCGTGCACGCCTGTAATGCCAGCAGTTTGGGAGGCCAAGGCTGGTGGAGCACTTCAGACCAAGAGTTTGAGACCAGCCTGGGTAGCATGGCGAAACCTCATCTCTACAAAAAATACAAAAATTAGTAGAAATGAAAAAGTAGAAATGAAAAATTTACCTTTTCTTCTCAAACATTTTGACATTTTACATCTTAGATATATTGCCTTCCCAAATTCAAATCCTAGATAAAATTTTAATCTCAATTCACTTTGAGATTTTCCAGAAGGCCTCTGTTATTTTACATAATAAAAAGAGATCAATTTTTTAAAATTAGGTTTTTTTGATATGTTGAATTGCATGAAAAGCATTGTCAGGGAAGAAGAGATGCTTCATCTTCTCTAATTATATTCATGTGGGTAAATATTATTACTATAACTATTTCAGAAGTTATATAAAATTTCTAGAAGTTTGGCAATGCCCTCATAGGACATGATGTGTCCTGGTAATGTCATCCCTGCTATTAGACAACCACAGTATAATGTTATCAGTGGCAACTTCAGTTATTATTTTAAATGTTGTATGCCACGAAACAACCAAATTCTCTTCTCCAATTGCATTATTTTTGTAATGAACTCTCATTGGATTTTTAACCATGGTCATTTTAAGTCTTTTGTCATCCACAGACAATTGTTTTATGTCATTGCTTTTCTAAAAGCTCTTGCCATCAACTACAGGCCAGAATGCTTCATCTTCAACAAAAGGGGACTATTTCAGACACCCATGAAGAGGACCATGCCAGATACTGTGGGGCACAGGCTTCTGATGGCATTGCTTAAATAACTGAAATCATATCACCTAATTGAGTAAGGGTTTCTAGAACTCTAGTGGAGAAGCTAATGGGTTCATAAAACTGCCAATCCAAGATCACGTAGAACAAGAATTAGTTATGTGGGACTAAATGAATTGATGAAAGATAATTATGGCTTTTGTTTGGAACATTTCTGTTTCTTTAACGTTCCATTTTCTGGATTTAGGGAACCTCTTACTCTTTTCTCATAAGTTACCTGTACTTGTAACAATTTCATAGATTAAATGTTCGTAACAAAAATGAAAAGTTTTTCTTTTCTTTCAGCCTGATCCCTCTAGAATTCATTAACTCTCAATGAGTACTCTTATTTTCATACTTATTTGCATACATTCAATAAGAATTTGTTCTTCTTATAAGAAGGCATGATTAGAAACATTGGCTGTATAACTAAGGCTTTGACTAGTATGTCATATTTAAGAATGATGTGCATAGAATCAGATATCAGTTTTTTTAAATTTTATTTTGGGTTCAGAGGATACATGTGCGGATTTGTTACTTGGGTAATTTGCATGTCGCTAAGGTTTGGTGTACACATGATCCTATCACCCCAAGTAGTGACCATAGGACCCGACAGGTAGTTTTTCAACTCCAGCCTCCTTCCCACCCCCTCCCCCTTCTACCAGACAGTTTTAAAAACTAAAGTTGACTTTATGGAGCCAGTGCTTACAAAGTCCTCTTGGAAAAACCGTCCTGGTATCTGACTTATAGGGTTTCCAGTCCTCAAGAGAGTAAATAAGGTCACCTCCTGGCAAGTCCAAGAAGCTTAGGATATTCTGGGGATCTCAAGAAGAGAAGCATTCACCCAAATGTATAGGTATTGCCAAAGTCTCAGAGGAAGTTCCTGGCTTGACTTCCTAGCCTCAAGAGGCTTTTAAAAGTCCAACCTGTGATTCTGTATAGAAAATTCCAGCAAAGCAAGCTTTAAAAGTCTCTGAGTTCAATTACTCTTCTTGATGCACTTATGTAAATAATCAGGCCAAGCTTAATGAGACTAGACTTGTAAACAAGAATAATCTTACTTTGATTATTTTTGATCAAAATAGGGACAACGATTGAGAGAAATTTTATGTTTCAATAGAAAACTATCATCAAACATTGTGAGTTATCATATTCTAGTCTTGTTCATTGCTTTTGAGGTTTTATTATCTACCTATAAATTTGACCGAATTCTGCCATCTTCTACATTTTTATCAAATTCTCATTTTTTCTAATTGTCTTCAATATCAGGCTCCAAATTAACATTTCCAATTCCTACCCTCACCTTTCTGACTTGGTGTTGTTGAGACCTAAAACCTGATTGCTGAGCGTCTAGGTTCTCTTGTGGCTCTCCTTTGCCCAAAGTCCTATAAACTGAAGTTGAGTGACTTGATATAAACTTCAAAGGACTCATCACTACAACAGTGTGGGCCTCTGAGGAAATTCACCAGAACACCCACATCTTCCATGATCTGATCTGAGAAGTAACCATGACTGTGACTCTAATGTCTATACCGTCAACAAAAATAGTTACCTGTGAACTGAGAAATCTGTCAGATTGCCACTGCTATCTTCACTCCACCATCTAATGATGCTTCAAGCCCAGTGTCTAGAAATCATCTCAACTGGCTGAACTGTGGACTCAAAAATTGCGTCTATCATCTGCTCTCACCATTAATCTTTGTTTTTCTTTGTGTTTCCATAGAAATACCCCTCATGCCCAAGACTAGGAGATTGGTTTGACAAAATACTGTGTAGTGTGCTTATGTTAGGTCGTTGGTGCTAATGATATTTGTTCTGACGTATGTTCCTTCCCTTTGCAGATCCTTACCTCACAAGGCCCGACCAGTGTCTTTTCTCCACAGCAATAAACCCAGTTCCTTGTTTGTGAAACACCTGGGGAAGTATTTAATGGGGGAAAGGAAGGAATTAACAGTCCAACAAAATGGTATGAAAATTACTTTAAACTCAAAACGCCTTCACAATCAGCAGCCACAGAGAGAAACATTATCTAAACTTAGGCAGAGCCTCCTGAATTACAGCTTCTATGACCCCTCTCTGAGGGAGTTTCCTGAGTGTGAGAAGACTCATCCCAGCATCAGCGAGTGATAATTTAGCTATCCGTTATCATCACAAGGCCCGATCGAACCTTCCCTACTTTCCCGTGGAGTCCAAACCCCACTCCACCTGTCTGTTAAATTGGTATATAAACCTTTCACTCTGCAGCCATAAAAAAGAATGAGATCATGTCCTTTGCAGGGAAGTGGATGCAGCCTGTAAACCATTATCCTAAGCAAACTAACGCAGGAACAAATACTGCATGTTCTCACTTATAAGTGGGAACTAAACGACGAGAACACATGGACACACAGAGGAGAAGAACAACACACACTGGGCCCTATTGGAGGGTGGAGGGTGTGAGGAGGGAGAGGATCAGGAAAAATAACTAATAGGTACTGGGCTTAATGGCTGGGTGATGAAGTAATCTGTACAACAAACCCTCATGACACACGTTTACTTATGTATCAAACCTGTACTTGTACCCCTGAACTTAAAATAAAAGTATAAAACAAAAAACCAAAACCTTTTACCTTTGAGTATTCAGGGAGTTGCCCATTATTGAGTATTCTCACATGTATGTGTAAATAAACCTTGTCCTTTCTTTTGTTAATCGGTTCATTGTTACTTAATTCTCAGGCCTCTGACCATTGAACCAAAGTGAGTAGAAAAAAAAATTTTCCTCTTAGACTGTCTGGGCAGCTATTAAAAAATACCCTAGACTGGATAATTTATAAAGAGTAGAAATTTTTTTTCCTTTTTTTTCTGAGAGAAGTCTCACTCTTGTCCTCCAGGCTGGAGTACGATGGCTAGATCTCGGCTCACTGCAACCTCCACCTCCTGGGTTCAAACGATTCTCCTGCCTCTACTTCCCAAGTAGCTGGGGTTAAAGTGCCTGCCACCACGCCCGGCTAATTTTTGTATTTTTTAGTAGAGACAGGGTTTCACCATGTTGGCCAGGCTGGTCTCGTACTCCTGACCTCAGGTGATCCGCCAGCCCCGGCCTCCCAAAGTGCTGGAATTACAGGTGTGAGCCACCGAGCCCAGCCTATCAATAGTAGAAATTTATTTCTCACAGTTCTGGAGGCTGGGAAGTCCAAGAGCAAAGCATCAGCACATTTGGTGTCTGGTGAAGGCCTGCTCTCTGCTTCATAGATGGTGCCTCTTGCTGGACCCTTCCATGGCAGAAAGGCAAAAAAGGGCTCAGAAGCTCCCTGAGGCCTCTTTCATAAGGGCACTAATCCCATTCATGAGAGCCCAGCCCTTATGACCTAATTACCTCCCAAAGGTTCCACCTCTTAAAACCATCACCATGGGGGTTAGATTTCACCATGTGAATTCTGGATGAACATATACATTCAGGCCATACACCTACTAACACCAATGACCGAGTGCCAGTGTAAGTCCCATTCTCCCAGCACATGCTACAGGGCCCTTTCCTGAGTCCTGGGTTACCCCAGGGTCATATGCTCTGGTTGGCCCTGGATAATCCTGGTTTACACCACAGAAATTATTTGCCACATCCTCTTTTATTCTTAAAAGTTTTCCTCCTTTGGATAATAAGTTATATTAATTAGGAACATAATAGATCCTATCTGCAAACATAACATGTCCTAAACTTAACTCCTGATCCAGCAAATGGCAACTCCTTCCTTTCCGTTTTTGAGACCAAAACCTTTGAAGTTACCCACGCTCTCTTTCTCTCATGCCTCACTTCCAATCCATACTGGTTCTACCTTCAACACATATTCAGCCTCTGATTCTCGCCACCTGCTCTTTGACTTGGATCTAAGCCACCTTTACTTCATACTGAATTCTCAACATAGCCTCCCACCGGACCTTCCTGCTTCCACCTTTGTCCAGAGTGAAACTCTTAAAGTATAAGTTGAATCGTGTCAATCCTCTGCTCAAAACCCTCCGAAGCTGCCCTTTCATCTCTGAGTAAAAACCGGGTCTTTACCATAGCTTACAAAGCCCTGCGTAGTGGGACAGTGACATTCCCCACTCCACACTACATGCCCTTTCCATCTCATGTTCTAACTCCTTTCTCCATTTTGCTCCAACTCCTTATGGCCCTGTGTGGTTCCTCACATCTACCAAACATGCTCCCTGCCTCAGGGCCTTTGCACTCACTCACCCCTCTGCCTGGAATGTTCTTTCCTCAGATCTGTAAGACTTACTTCCTGACATTTTTCAGGTCTCTGCTCAGATGCTCAAATCTCATTTTATTTTAAAAATGTCTTCATTTACCACCTTATATAAAATAGTCATACACATACACACACACCCTGTTGCAAGTTGGGTTCTCTGAAAGCAGATACTGGGGTGCAGGATATTTATTAAGGCTCAGCACCTGTGAAAGGAAGATATGGGAGAAGCAGAATGGAGCAGAGGGTGAAGTTGAATGGAGATACAGGCTTGACAAAGCACTGGCCAATTTGGCAGGGAGTTGTAGAGCAAATGTTGCTCATCCGAGTTGTCCGTATTGGGTAGAAATGACCAGGCCTCTTGCTTTGTGTAACCACTGGGTGAGGGTTGCCTTGGAAGGGCATGACCTAGGGCAAAATAGCAGCCCACAACTGAGGCTGATCCTGAAGGAACTGACAGCTGGAGTCTGCTGCTGACCACGCCCGATAGCTGGGCAACAAGTTCTTCCTTAAAGGGGGATCTGAGTGGAGCATCTTTGTGTCTACTATACCCATCCACCTCCCCCCATCATGGTAATAAAACTTCCTGAGGGCAGAGACTGGTTGTCTAATAAACACTGATAAACCACTGGCACTCAGAAACTGCCTGGTTCATAGTAGGGCTCAATAAGTGTTGGTTGGTTGAGTGAATGAAAAGGTTAATAAATAAAATCAGTTCCTAGGTTGGATATTTATTAAGACTAAATGCAAAGCTGCCTTAAATTTTTTTTTTTATCTCAGTGGTGCTCCTTCAATCTTTCATCATGAAAATATCTCAATCATTTTTCTCCACGCCTGTTATTGATAAAGAATGACAACACAGGATAATGATGCATCTTCAGTAACCTGAGAAGGAAGCATTCTTGGTGTTCTCTAAAGTCAGATTTCTTTTATGTATTTATTTATTCGTAATCTGCTTCCACAGGTTGAACAGATTTCTTTTTGATAGACTGTGTGGCAGAATGACAAAGTACTACTGGACATGGGGTCTGAAGATCCAGGGTTTAGTGTCAGATCTGTTACTGGATGACTTTGACCTTGAGCAAGTCACAGCCTTCTTGAATCTCAGTTTCTTCATCTAAAAGTAAGAAAGTTGAAAATATAATTTTCAGGATTTCTTCCAGCTTCTTGCATACTGTAGTTTTCTTCATTCAGGCCCTTGAATTGTACATTTATGTGATATTTTGCCTGATTATCTTTAGACAGAGTTAAAAAAAAAAAAAAAAAAGAGCTATTTCAAGAAGGTGGGTGAGTGATATAAACAACGAAGAGTTAAAAGAGGGAAAGGAGGCTGGGTGCAGTGGCTCACACCTGTAATTCCAGCTCTTTGGGAGGCTGAGGCAGATGGATCACTTGAGGTCAGGGGTTCAAGACCAGCCTGACCAACATGGCGAAACCCCGTCTCTACTAAAAATACAAAATTAGCCAGGTGTGGCGGTGTGTGCCTGTAATCCCAGTTACTCGGGAGACTGAGGCAGGAGAATCACTTGAACCTGGGAGGTGGAGGCTGCAGTGAGCCAAGATCGTACCACTTCACTCTAGCCTGGGCTACAGAGAGAGACTCCATCTCAAAAAAAAAAAAAAAAGAGGAGGAAAAGGAAAACTAGGCAGTAGGCAGATGGTGGCTGAAAGCAGCCCCTTCTGTGCACTGATCCATCCTAAGAGATCACCTGCCAGGGCACAGGCCAGTTCAAAGGCCAAGCATAATCCTAGGACAGGAGAACGGATGAGTCTATACCAAGCTCTATCAGTAGGAAGAGCAACTGTACCACTGGAGGCATCAGACTAGAAAAAGAGGTAGGGCACCCAAAAGGGTATCGGTATTTGCTTATTGCCTGTCTTTCATCTCTCTCATAATCTCTCCCCTACATTGTAATCTCCATAAGATTACAGAATAGGCACCTAATAAATATTTACTTAAAAATAAAAGATGTTAGCATCTCTAAAGCAGTGATGTTCACATATTTTTTTGGAAAGCAGTCACTGTAAGAAACACATTATTTTTTTCACATAGGACCCAATACTTCCATCAGTCTATCTATCTATCTATCTGTCTATCTATCTGTCTGTCTGTCTGTCTGTCTGTCTATTTATCTAAATTAAAACGAGTTTCATGAAACAAATCTTACTCTTGCTAGGCACAATGCTTTCTGTTATTTTAATCTTCTATTTCTTTATCTTAACAATTCTGACCCTGACCTAGTCAACTCATTTAGCAACCTCACAGGGCGGGAGGGAGGCCCCACTAGTCAGTGTGATGGGATCACCTGAGCTGGAAATGGAGGTTCCAGCTGAATCGGAAATTTATTCTGATTTCACGCTCTGCAGGAAGCCTTAATATTTTAACAAGATTTCCTCGTGGATTTGCCTTCAGGGAATGAATGTGTTCATCAGCAAATATGAGTATCCATCTTGTCAATATTTCTATCAATTAATTGATAGTCTATAGTAATTAATCAATCAATTGATATTCTATTTTATATACCACTCTCTTGTGAATTTGATTAATGTGAGTCAGAATCTGAGAAACTGTTCACCTCTGGATGCCCTGACGAGGTCATAATTCTACAAAGAACAGACCCCAGACTGTACAGAGAATAGGCCAGCTCTGTGATGATTTAATGGAACACTCCCTTCGGGACAGTCTAATGCTTGGAGCAGTTTGGAAAGACACCAAAGATCTTTTTGGATGCTGTCACTAATTTTAGACTTGATAGTGAAATCATTTGTAAACCTGTGTAAGCCTCTCTGCTTACTCAAATAAGAATGTTTTATAGAGATGACAGACTTCAAGTTTGTTTTTTATAAAACTCTCTTATAGCACTTGTCCTTTGGTAATAATAACAGAATCATTTCCAGAGAATTCATAGTTAGCACACATGAATATCATATAGTGGAACATGGTTTCTTGCCCTTGGAGACTATATCATAAATACAACCTCCAGGGCAAACTAAACCTAAACAATATGCTCACATAAGCATGTGCTTATTCAATCATGCATTGAGTTTGGATAGGGTTTTATGGTCCCCACATGTGTGCAGGCTCACTTGTTCTTTAGGAAGTTAGGATGGGTGGTGTTACAACTGTGATTCTGAAGACTTAAAATAATCCAACAAGGTCACGTGCTCAGTAATAGAAGAACTAGGCTTCTTGCCTAGTCAGCCTAGTCAGCTGTCTTCCTGTGGTTTCACAATAACATTTGAATATGACAATTCTCTTCTGCAGGGCTCCAACCTCTGTGATGTCCCACATGCTTATGAGCGGGTTCCAACACACTGCAGTTCTATTTCCAAGTCTACTCATCCTTCCAACTTACACCTCACATGGTGCACATGGAAAAGACATAAATTTGGCTAACTTTGTGCAATGCAAGAGGGACTATGTACACTTGCCACTCTTGAAACTATCCTCTTGACTCTCGTGGCTGGAGAAAGCCATCTGATCCCACGAGTTATCTAGATCCAATAGCTGGAGGGTACTTCAAATCAGAACCAATAAAGCAACAAAAGGAGGTAATCAGGAATGAATGCATACCAAGGAATGAGCATGATGGACAGCTGACCACACAGTTTATATAAACATGCAGCACACTGCAAAGAATATAGAGTGAGTTTCTTGGACCAGCTTCCAATTTGTCTCCACTAAAATGTAATGAAAGTATGGGACTTCAAATACATTAAGTTAGTCACTGTTAACCCCTGGAGCTTTTCAAAACCATCCTTACTCAGACTTTACTCCAGGTGGACACCCACCCCATTCTAATGGTTTGATAAGTGACTATTCCTGTTGTTTAAAGCAGGCATTGGCCGGGCTCGGTGGTTCATGACTGTAATCTCAGTGCTTCAGGAGGCCAGGGTAGGAGGATCACTTGAGTCCAGGAGTTGAGACCAACCTGGGCAACATAGTGAGACCCCACCTCTAAAAAACACAGAAAAACAAGCTACCTGGGAGGCTGAGGTAGGAGGATAGCTTGAGCCTGGGAGGTAGAGGCTGCAGTGAGCCCACTCTAGCCTGCATCAAAAAACAAAAATTAAACTAAAAAATGTAAAAAAATAAAGTAGACATTGGTACCAAATATTTGCATAAGGCTCTTTTCCTAATTTAGTGCTTCAGTGTTTTGGCCATTTCTTGACATTATCTACATTTCATTAATCCTGAAGTTTCCCACTTCTCTCTAAATACCTATTGAAACACAACAGCGCAGTGGTCTTTTATCTTAGTGCGTGGCTGTTGAGTTCTCAGATTTAATTGTTGTCAGTTGCTTGGTGATAATATCATGGAGGTGAGAAAAGAAGAGGCAGCTGGGTAATCAGCTTTGCAGGCAAAACAGTATAAATTCCAGGGGCCCTGCCCCCAAGTAGCCACACTGGACCTGTGTGTTCACTCAGAACAGCTGCAAAACCCCTAGTACTTCTGTGTCACCCATTTCCCTACAGTTCCCAGAGAAGCATTCCCATTCAAAAGTGTGCAACCCCTCCTATACCCTTCTTCGTGACTTACAAAAAAATTCCCAGATTTTCTTTTAAGTATTCATCCCTGATGATAAACAATCTATATTTTTCCCGAAAAGAATGGCCCCATTCTCTGCAGTCACTTGAGGGTTATTAACATGTTCCTTTACAAATCCTATAGACCAAGTGGATTAGCTATAGCCACTTCACAGTTGGGGTCACTGCGGTCTAGAGAGAAGAGGGAACGTGCCCAGCATGTAAGGCATGATCTACTGATTGGTTAACAGATGTACTGAGTGCTGTTTATTAATTGATGCAATCCTTAGAGTACCAACATTATCCTCATTTTATACATGTGGAAATGACAGAGGAAAGAGAGGCACAGAGAAGCTGAGTCACTGCATTTGGACACACAGGTAGTAGGTGGCAGGGTGGCCACACACTGGAGCCCTTGCCTGGATTACCACCCTGGGTGTGGAGACGGCAGTATTCCTGGAGGCTGAAGGAAAGGATCCAGACTCAGTCTGCGGAAATGCTCTGAGTCCTGGCTTCTTCAACAGGACGCTTCTCTCCTGTTCACATATTCCTTAAGGAAAACATGGGACTCTGTGATGTTTAATACAATAAAGAACAGGGCTTTTGACTGCAAACCTCTCTAAGGAATGATCATCCAGTAAAGGGTATGCAAAACATAATTATTAAATTATGGAATGACTTTAACTACCAATCCCTTCTCCAAGACTGAAATTGCAGAAAAAGAGACGGGGGCTGCTTATTTAACTGAATTTCTAGAAAGCAGGCTCTGATAACCACTTGCTCCTGTCATCTTGGTAAGTGGATTCCTGCACAAGGGAGAAAGTCATCAAATCCAAATGACTTCAAGCCAGCTCCCAAAGCAAGCCTGGCAAATTGCTCAGCTGACAGCAGGTAAGAGGACTTCTAGGGAGAGGAGCTCACGCCGCACCTCCTAGCTGGGGCTGCTGGAGTTGGCAAAAAGAAATGCCTGACACCAAGCAGAATTTGAATTTCAGATAAACAATGAATAATGTTTGTATGTAAGTATGTTCCTGTTGTTTAGCAATTCAAAGTCAGTGGGGCATCCTGTATTTTATCTGGCAACCCTAATCCCAACACTAAAAAGATCATAATAAGTACATGGTATAGTTTCCCCAGATGACTAAGCCTTCCTATCTCATTATACCCTGAAGACCTGAACTTCTTTCACTAAAAAGAACAGGAAATTCTACATTTATACATTAAATAATGTAGGGAATTAAAATATGTCTGATAGAAATCAAACCAACCAGCCAGGCGCAGTGGCTCACACCGGCAATCCCAACACTTTGGGAGGCCAAAGCAGGCGGATCACTGGAGGTCAGGAGTTCAAGACCAGCCTGGCCAACATGGTGAAATCCGGTCTCTACTAAAAATGCAAAAAGTAGCCGCGCGTGGTGGCGCATGCCTGTAGTCTCTGGTACTCGGGAGGCTGAGGCAGGAGAATGACTTGAACCTGGGAGGTGGAGGTTGCGGTGAGCCAAAATCATATTGAACTCCAGTCTGTGCAACAGACCAAGACGCCATCTCAAAAAGAAAAAGAAGGCCGGGCGCGGTGGCTCAAGCCTGTAATCCCAGCACTTTGGGAGGCCGAGACGAGCGGATCACGAGGTCAGGAGATCGAGACCATCCTGGCGAACACCGTGAAACCCCATCTCTACTAAAAAATACAAAAAACTAGCCGGGCGAGGTGGCGGGCGCCTGTAGTCCCAGCTACTCGGGAGGCTGAGGCAGGAGAATGGCGTGAACCCGGGAGGCGGAGCTTGCAGTGAGCTGAGATCCGGCCACTGCACTCCAGCCCAGGCTACAGAGCGAGACTCCGTCTCAAAAAAAAAAAAAAAAAAGAAAAAAAAAAGAAAAAGAAAAAAAAAGAAATCAAACCAACCTACCAGTAGTGTGAGGGGGATTTTATTACTTCCCTAGTAAAAGGAACGATTAAAAGTTGTTGAAGGCAAGATGTGATGGTGTGCACATGTAGTCCCAGCAGTTTGTGAGGCCAAGATAGGAGGACCACTTGAGCCCAGGAGTTTGAGACCAGCCTGGGCAACATAGCAAAACCATGATTCTACAAAAAAAATTTTTTAAGCCAGCTAGGTGTGGCGGTACATGCCTATAGTCCAAGCTAGTCAGGAGGCTGAGGCGGGAGGGTCGCTTGAGCCCAGGAGCTCGGGACTGCAGTGAGCCATGAGTGTGCTGCTGTACTCCAGCCTGGGTAACAAACAGAGCAAGACCCTGTTTCTTTTTTCTTTTTTTTTTTTTTGAGATGGACTCTCACTCTGTTGCCCAGGCTAGAGGGCAGTGACGCGATCTTGGCTCACTGCAACCTCCCCGCCCCTGCCCCAGTTCAAGCAATTCTCCTGCCTCAGCCTTCCGAGTAGCTGGAATTACAGGCACCTATCACCACACCAGGCTAATTTTTTTTTTTTTCCCCCGAGACGGAGTCTTGCCCTGTCGCCCAGGCTGGAGTGCAGTGGCGCCATCTTGGCTCACTGCAAGCTCCGCCTCCCGGGTTCGAGCGATTCTCCTGCCTCAGCCTCCTGAGTAGCTGAGGCTACAGGCGCCCGCCACCACGCCCGGCTAATTTTTTGTATTTTTAGTAGAGATGGTCTCAATCTCCTGACCTCATGATCCGCCGGCATCAGCCTCCCAAAGTGCTGGGATTATAGGCGTGAGCCACCGCGCCCGGCCTAATTTTTGTATTTTTAGTAGAGACGTGGTTTCACCATGTTGGCCAGGCTGGTCTCCAACTCCTCACCTCAGGTGATCCACACTCCTTGGCCTCCCAAAGTGCTAGGATTATAGGCGTGAGCCACTGTGACTGGCCAAGACCTTGTTTCTAAAAAGAAGAAAGGAAGGAAGAAAGAAAAAAATGTGTAAAAGATGACTGGGCTGGGAATGAAGAGAAACGGGTTCTAGTTCTGCGACGTCTAACCCTATAATCAGCTCCACCGCCTGCCACACAGCTTCCTTCCTCCCCTACACTTCAGCTCAAATCCTGGGAATGACTTAGGTATTGGTAACGGCGGAGGAACCAGGGACGAGGGCCTGAGGTGGAGGATTTCTGTATTTTTGTGTGGCTTGCGGGTTGAAACCAAACTATTGCTTAATATTTAAAAGTGCATATCTAATTAATACAATTAGATATTTTAACAATTCTATCTACAATATATGCACCTGTTTTCATTAAAAATAAGAATGATACCTCTCTGTCCCTGAAGAGAGAGCTGGAGAGGAGTGGGTGTTGCAGGCTCTGCCACTAGTGAGCATCAGGTATCTGATTATTTTCTGAGGGTCAGATTCCTCACGTGAGAAGCAAGCTGGACTGAAGACCAGCTGGACTAGGTCTAGTTCTAGGCATTCTAGAACTCTTTGACTTGACAATTCCTCAGTAGCCTTTTGTAGGCTGCAGGAATTTCCCAACTCAGAGAAGAGAGTTAGTATCACCGCTTAGCTAGTTTCAGCTAGGGGACAAAGTGGCTCCAGCTTTACTGCCAAATAACAACCACAAAATGTGGCCAGGCATGGTGGCTCACACCTGGAGTCCCAGCACTTTGGGAGGCAGAAGGGGTGGATCACTTGAGCCCAAGAGTTGGAGACAAGCCGGGGCAACATGGTAAAACCCTGTCTCTGCCAAAAATTTAAAAATTAGCCCTGCATGTTGGTGCCTGTTGTCCTAGCTACTCTGGAAGCTGAGGTGGGAGGACCACTTGAGCCAAGGATGCAGAGGTTGCAGTGAGCCGAGATGGCACTACCGCACTCCAGCTTGGGCGAAGGGAGTGAGACTCTGTCTCAGAAAAAAGAAAAGAAAAACCAAAACCATAAAATGGAAAGGACTGAACCTTAAGTCAAAAAAAAAATCCTCATTAAATAATAGCAGCATTCATTCTTCTTCATTAGCAAAACGTGCCAAAGGAGCAGTTGTTCAAAGGCGATTGCCTCTGGCCCGTGCCTACAAGCCTCCTTTCAAAAGGAAATTAACCCTGTGAGTCATGACACAAGCATATTCACACTCCAAGTGAGATAGGAGTCAGATAGCGTCATAAACCCTCCACCCCAACTGTCTGAACAGGTTGAGAGGATTCTGGAATTACTGCTCTTTGGGCCATTTCCCAGGCAGAAAACGTCCACACAGTCACTGTGGTTACTTGCTTACTGCCTGGCAGTAACCATGAGTGCCCCAGGCTTCACGCTCCACCCGCTGTCAGCTCACTGCGCAGGTAGTAATTCCTCAGTTACCCACATTTATGTTTCGTACCTTAATTATTTCACTCTAAATGTCAACAAAACCCATTAGCAGGTGTCTGACGTTGGTAGAAAGCCTCCTGACTATCTAATACTAGGAGTAAAAGAAAACATAATGGCTATTTAAATATGGTCACACAAATGCACTGAAATGTACAATACAAACTCCAGTGGATCTAAATTGAAAACTTTTCTCAAAAAGTTCAAATCTTTGAAAAGTATATTTAATAACACTTTTTAAAGTTATTAAATTACAACAGAAAGACTTCGAGTTAGAAAAGCTGGATTGCCTTTAAAGTAAAGTAATGATAATAAAACTTATTATTATAAAATTGTTTGGGCTGGGTGTGGTGGCTCATGACTGTAACTCCAATACTTCAGGAGGCCAAGGCAAGAGAATCGCCTGAGCCCAGGAGTTTGAGAGCAGCCTGGGCAATATAGGAAGACCTCACCTTTCGCAAAATGTTTAAATTAGCTGAGCGTGGTGGCACATGGCTGTCGTTCCAGCTGCTTGGGAGACTGAGGTGGGACGATCACTTGGGCCCAGGAGTTCCAGGTTGCAGTGAGCTATGATCATGCCATTGCACCTCAGCCTGGGTGACAGAGCAAGACACTGCCTTTATAAGTAAAAAAAAAAAACAAACCAGGAGCAGTGAAAGCATCCCTTTCCTCTAATGACACAAAGTATTTAACAATATGTTTTGCTCCATTTGCGCTTAACAAGTGGGAGTGATGGTTGGTGAAAATATTATTCAGGAACAAAGAGACCTTTGGATTCCTCTCCCTGTATATCAACACTCCAAATGAAGGCGGAGCCCTTTTTTCTCTGTTTTCTTTTTGGATCAATGTGAATAACTCACCAAGATCAATTAGTTCCCACAGCAGATCTAGGGTCGCTCTCTATCCAGCTTAAATTCTCCAGATGATGGCCAAATCTTTCATTTTCTTTTCTAGCTCTACCTGTGCTTAACATCTGGTTTGAGATTTTTTTTTTTAATTCATTTAAAAGCAAAAGTGAACTGGATTCTTCCCTCTGGAGCTCTGGGAGATAGAAGAGTGTTCTTTGCATTCTTCACGTGTGGCCCAGTTTTCTTGTGGGGCCAGGCTTATGTTTGACAGTCCCCAGGGACTGTGCAGCAGCTGCAATAGTCCTAGCCTTCCAGTAAAGGCACTTTGGGACCTGTGACAAGGCACCAGGACTACTGTACAGGGCTCCCTGCTCTGCCTGCTGCCAGCGTCTTCTGCGGCCACTGCCTGAGTTTGAGGGGAGTCAGGGTGGTAGACAACTGACAGGTACATAGAGGTACTGAGACAGCTCCCAGAAGCGCCCCAGAGTGCTGGCGCCCTGGTTCTGGATTTTCTATGTGCAGTCCCCAGGGTTCAGACCTTTATGTCCAGGCCTAGAAAATCAAAAATGCAATTTTCCTTTTGGTTCATTCAATGAAGCCATCTTTCAACACCTTTTCTGCATCCCTGGATCTCCTCACATTCTTCCTCCCACTCCTTTGGGGAAGTCAACCTTGTGGTCTAGAACTCATCCATGACTTAATCATCCTTGGTGCCTCCCCTCCCTCCTTCTTTCCCTCCCTCCCTCCCACCTTTCTCCTTTCTTCCTTATTCTTTCCTCTCTCCTTCTCTCCCTTCCTTCCTCTTTGAAACTATTTTGTTTCTCTTTCTTTGTTCTCTTGCTGAATTTCCCATCTCTGTCCCACTTGCCAAGCCTGGAGTCTTTCAGAAGACTGTATAGGTTATTCTAGAGCAGCACTGCTTAATGGAGATATAATGTGCGGCACACGTATAATGTGAAGTTTTATGGTAGCTGCATTTTATTTTATTTATTTTTTTTTATTTTTTATTTTTGAGATGAAGTCTCAGTCTGTTGCCCAGGCTGGAGTGCATTGGTGCGATCTCTGCTCACTGCAACCTCCACCTCCCAGGTCAAGCGATTCTCCTGCCTCAGCCTCCTGAGTAGCTGGGATTACAGGCACCTGCCACGAGGCCTGGCTACTTTTTGTATTATTAGCACAGACGGGGTTTCACCATGTTGACCAGGCTGGTCACAAACTCCTGACCTCAAGTGATACGCCTGCCTCGACCTCCCGAAGTGCTGGGATTATAGGTATGAGCCGCTGCGCCCAGGCAGCTGCATTTTAAAAAGTAAAAAGGAACAGATGAAATTATTTTAGGCCGGGCGCGGTGGCTCAAGCCTGTAATCCCAGCACTTTGGGAGGCCGAGACGGGCGGATCACGAGGTCAGGAGATCGAGACCATCCTGGCTAACACGGTGAAACCCCGTCTCTACTAAAAAATACAAAAAACTAGCCGGGCGAGGTGGCGGGCGCCTGCAGTCCCAGCTACTCGGGAGGCTGAGGCAGGAGAATGGCGGGAACCCGGGAGGCGGAGCTTGTAGTGAGCTGAGATCCGGCCTGCACTCCAGCCTGGGCGACAGAGCGAGACTCCGTCTCAAAAAAAAAAAAAAAAAAAAAAGAAATTATTTTAATAACATTTTATTTAAACCCGTATATTTGGGTATTATTTCAATGATAGTATCATTTCAATATGTAATCAGTATAAAAACTGAGCAATATTTTGCATTCTTTTTGTCATACTGAGACTTTGAAATCCTGTGTGTATTCTATACTTACAGCACATCCCAATTTGGACCAGCAGCATTTCTTTTTTTAAAAAAAGTATTCTTGTGTTTTTAATGGACAAATGATAACTATATATTTACAGGATACAATGTCATGTTTCAAGACACGCACACATTGTGGAATAATCATGTCAGCAGAGCAGCCAATTTCAAGTGCCCAGTAGCCCCATGTGGTTGGTGGTGGTCATATTGGACAGTACACATGTAGAGACTAATTTGCCCTCACGTTGTTGTGGCAACGCATGATTGTGTTTTGAAATGTGAGAAGGACATGAGATTTGGGAGAGGCCAGGGGTGGAATGATATGGTTTGGCTGTGTCCCCACCCAAATCTCCTGCTGAATTGTAATTCTCAGTGTTGGAAGTGGGGCCTGGTGGGAAGTGATGGGATCATGGGAGTGATTTCTAATGGTTTGGCACCCTCCCCCTAATGCTGTCTCATGATAGAGCTCTCACCAGATCTGCTTGCTAAAAAGTGTGTGGTACCTCCTCCCTCTCTCTCCTTCTCCTCCCATCCATGTGAAGATGTGCCTGCTTCCCCTTCACCTTCCACAATGACTGTAAGTTTCCTGAGACCTCCCCAGAAGCAGAAGCCTGTACAGCCCGCAGAACCATGAGCTGATAAACCTCTTTCCTTTACAAATTAAAAAATATATATATTTGGTACAATCAGCTGAAGTAACACAGAGGATCATTAGATGAGTGTAATTAGCACTAAAAAAAAGGTCACCAAAAAATCCATTGAAAACAGAAACATATCTAGTAAATTTTTGGAAATAATGTTTGATTGGAGTTAGCCATAAAAAAAAAAAAAAAAAAAAAATTTGCAAATGAATTTATTTGGCCCCAAAGTTAGCAAAATTTCAACTGTGAGTATAATCATGCATCAATTCTAAGAATGAAAAAAAGAATGAGGCCGGGCGCGGTGGCTCAAGCCTGTAATCCCAGCACTTTGGGAGGCCGAGACGGGCGGATCACGAGGTCAGGAGATCGAGACCATCCTGGCTAACACAGTGAAACCCCGTCTCTACTAAAAAATACAAAAAACTAGCCGGGCGTGGTGGCGGGCGCCTGTAGTCCCAGCTACTCAGGAGGCTGAGGCAGGAGAATGGCGTAAATCCGGGAGGCGGAGCTTGCAGTGAGCCGAGATCCGGCCACTGCACTCCAGCCTGGGCGACAGAGCGAGACTCCGCCTCAAAAAAAAAAAAAAAAAAAAAGAAAAAAAGAATGAATAAAGTTCTCTTGTTTTGGGGTCGGGGAAGAATTTTTCTGACCAAACTACAATGGTAAGATATGACAGTCTTCATTTTACTTTTGACTTTCAGATCATAGAGTGTCATTTCTGTAAAAATATTAGAAGGCTTTACTAATTTCCCGAAGGTCTTCATTATGGCTTTTATACTCAAATAATTCACTTTTGTGATCCTTTGATGTCTTCATCAATTTTTTTTTCTTCCTCAGTTAACAAGTCTAACTCTTCTAGATCCTCTTTCCTTTCTGATTTTGGGTCTCATTCAAGCAATTCTCTGAAAGTCTTCTTAAACTTCTACACATTTGTCAAGGCTTACAATTTTATTTTCTATTGATTTGAATTCCTGCAAATGAGATCACTATTAAAATGAGTTCTAGATTCAGATTGTCTAGGTCCAAATCCTACTTCATTGCTCACTTGATCCTGAGCCTCAATTTCCTTATCTATAAAATGGATTAATAATAATTTTTACCTCATAGGGTTATAATGAGGATTAATAAGTTCATATGGGTAAAGCACATAGAACAGTGCCTGGTGCATAGGAAATGTTCAGTAATATGGCACCCGTTTTTATTATTGTATTATATGTGAGTATCAGCAAGCAGCTAACAAAGAAATTGACACCTTGGGGCCTGGCGTGGTGATTCACACCTGTAATTCCAGCACTTTGGGAGGCCAAGGCAAGCAGATCATGAGGTCAGCAGTTCGAGACAAGTCTGACCAAGATAGTGAAATCCTGTCTCTACTAAAAATACAAAAATTAGCCAGGTGTGGTGGTGCATGCCTATAATCCCAGCTACTCAGGAGACTGAGGCAGAAGAATCATTTGAACCCAGGAGGCAGAGGTTGCAGTGAGCCAAGATTGCACCCACTGCACTCCAGCCTGGGCAACAGAGCGAGACTTCATCTCAAAAAATAATAATGATAATAAAAAATAAAAAGAAATTGACACCTTGGGCTGGCACAGGTGCTGGTATTAAGTGATGTCATGGGCTGAATTGTGTTCCCCCCAGAATTCATATGTTGAAGTCTTAACCCCCAATACTTCAGAATGTGACTGTATTTGGAGACAGGGTCTTTAAACCTGCAATTAAGTTAAAATGCAGTTATTAAAGTGGGCTCTAATCCAATATGACTAATGTCCTTATAAGAAGAGGAGATTAGGACACAAACACAGAGGGAAGTCCATGAAAAGACAAAGGGAGAAGACAGCCATCTGTAAGCTGAGGAGAGAGGCCTCAGGAGGAATCAACCCTGCTGACACCTTGATCTTAGACTTCCAGCCTCCAGAACTATGAGAAAATAAACGTTTGTTGTTTAAGCCACTGAACTGGTGATATTTTGTTATGGCCGCCCTAACAAATTAATACATCCACAAAGGAATATTTAAGTGTTAATATCTTACTTTAAAAAGCCATTGGTAATTAGGAATAAGTTTAACCAAAGAAGTGGAGGATCTGTACGCAGAAAACTATAAAACATTGATGAAAGAAATTGAAGACACAATAAATTGAAAAATATCTCATGTTCATGAATTGGAAGATTTGATATTGTTAAAATGGCCATACTCCCCAAAGTGATCTACAGATCTAATGCAGTCTCTATCAAAATTCCAATGACATTTATTTTTACAGAAATTGACAAAAAATCCTAAAATTCATATAGAACTATCAAAGACCCTGGATAGCCTGGGCAAGCCTGAGCAAAAAGAACAAAGCTGGAGACATCATAAACAGCATAGTACTGGCATAAAAAACAGATACATAGATCAACAGAATGTAATACAGAGCCCAGAAATAAACTCAAGCACACAGAGTCAACAGATTTTCAACAAAGGCAGAAGAAGACACCATGAGGAAAGCACTGTCTCTTCAATAAATGGTGCTGAGAAAACTGGGTGTCTACATGCAAAATAAAATTGGACCCTTATCTAGCACCAACTATAAAAATCAACTCAAAGTGAATTAAGTACTTAAACAGAAGCTCTGAAACCATAAAAACTCCTACAAAAAGATTTGGAGAAAATCTCCTTGACATTGATCTTGGCAATATTTTTTTTTCATAGGACACCAAAAGCACAGGCGATAAAAGCAAAAATAAACAGGACTACATCAAACTAAAAAGCTTCTGCATAGCAAAGGAAACAGTGTACAAAATGAAAAGTCAGTCTACAGATTGGGAAAAAATATTTGTGACCCACATATCTGATAAGGGGTTAATATCCAAAATGTGTAAGAACTCACACAACTCTGGGCAAAAGACTTGAATAGAGATTTCTCCAAAGAAGATATAAAAACAGCCACAGGTGAAATGAAAAGTGCTCAACATCACTAGTCATTAGGGAAATGCAAATAGAAACCACAATGAGATATTATCTCACATCTGTTAGGATGGCTTTTACCAAAAAGTCATTAATCCTTGTTGCAAAGAAAGAGTAAAGGTGTGGAGAAAAGAGAACTCTTGTACACTGTTGGTGGCAATGTAGATTCATACAGCCACTATGGAAAACAGTATGAGGGTTTCCTAAAGCAAGTAGAAATAGAACTACCATATAACCCAACAATTCCTCTTCTGGGTGTATACCCAAAGAAAATGAAATCACCACCTCGTAAAAACACCTGCACTCCCGTGTCCATTGCAGCGTTATTCACAATTGCCAAGATATTGAAACAGTCAAAGTGTCAATTGACAGATGACTAGATGAAGAAATTGTGGCATAGATACACAATGGAATACATATTCAGCCTTAAAAAAAGCAGATCCTGCCATCTGTGACAATATGGATGAGCTTAGGGGACATTATGCTAAGTCAAATAAGCCAGACACAGAAAGAAAAATACTGCATGATACCAGCCTGGACAATATGGTGAAACCCTGTTTCTACTAAAAATACAAAAAAATTGGCCAGGCATGGTGACATGTGCCTGTAATCCCAGACACTTGGGAGGCTGAGGCAGGAGAATCACTGAACCCAGGGAGGCGGAGGTTGCAGTGAGTCGAAATCGTGCCACTGCACTCCAGCCTGGGTGACAGAGTGAGACTCCGTCTCAAAAAAAAAAAAGAAAAGGATAATACTGCATGATCTTACTTGTAAGTGACATCTAAAAAACTTGTAGAACCAGAGAGCAAAAGGGCGGATACCAGAGGTGAAGGGGGCCGGGAGGGGAAGGGTCAAAATGGGAAGATATAGGTCAAAGAGTACAAAGTTGCATAACTGTTGAATGAGTAAGTTTAGAAATCTAATGTATAACATGAGGATTACAGTTAATAATATTCTATTTTATATTGGTAATTTGACAAGACAGTAGATTTTAGGTGCTCTGATCACACACACAAACACACACACACATACACACAGAGAGGAAAAGTAGCTATAGAGATAACGTACCAATATATCAATTTACTTGACTATAGTGACCACCTCACTATGTATATGCATGTCAAGATAAGTATATTGGCCAGGCACGGTAGCTCACGTCTGAAATCCCAACACTTTGGGAGTCAAAGGCAGAGGATTGCTTGAGTCCAGGAGTTCAAGACACGCCTGGGAAATATAGTGAGACCCCATCTCTACAAAAAATTTAAAAATTAGCTGAGCATGGTGGTGTGTGCCCATAATCACAGCTACTTGGGAGGCTGAGGCAGGAGGATTGTCTCTACAGAAAAAAAAAATTAGTTGGATGTGGTGGCATGTATCTGCAGTCCCAGCTACTCAGGGGCGCTAAGGCAAGAGGATCGCTTGAGCCCAGGAGTTGGAGGCAGCAGTGAGCCATGGTTGCACTGCTATGCTCCAGCCTGGACAACAGAGTGAGGCTCTGCTTCTCACAGGAAAAAAAAAAAGGTAAGTATCTGAAAATATACTCTACACCTTAAATATATTCAATTAAAAAAGGAATAAGAAAGTAAGAAGTAGCAATTTTTTCCATTTTCCATAGTTATAACACTGAGAATAAATTTAGTTCTGTTGATCGAAAAACAAAAATTTTAAAAAATAAGTCATTAGTTTTTTTTAAAGTTCATTAGCCATTGTTTCTGTGACAGTCATTTTATTTCCCTTGCACCTTTGTGACTGAGGTTTCGTGTAGTGACACGGGCATAAGGAGGACCCTGTGTGGGTCCCCTGAAATGTGGTCACAAAGCAACCACCAGTCCACATTCCTCGGTCCACAAGGATGTCACGTGAGACTCTTGCTAAGTGTCTTGCTGAAATAAGTCATTTCTGACTATGATATTTTCCTGCTCGTCCAGTGGAGTACTACGGCATGGAAATGAGGTTGTCTGGCACAAGCTCAGGTTTCAGGGAACTCATAAGAGTGCCTAGCAGTCATTACTTTCTTTAATAAATGCGCACAGAGCCCCTTCGATCATCTGTTCCCGAGTTTTCCTGAAGCTCAACATTAAATGTAACCGGCACACAGACCCGTAAGCCACCTTTCCTGTTGTGTGGAAAATCTGGAACTCATTTACCCATCTCTGGTCTTTTGCTGTCTCTCCATTCCCCCCAGTTTCTCCGGTTCAGATGGTCCTGGGATCACATCTGCAAGTTCTTTCAGGACTCTGGGGTACCATCTATCTAAGCCAACAGCCATCCCTGCTCTCATTTTAAGCAGTTAGATGCTCTCTCTGCCTGTGTTGAGAGCATTCAACTTGGGCTAAAGATCATTCTGCTTGACAGAAAACAAAAGCTTTATCTTTTGTGCTGTTTTATCAGATACATTACACTTTTTTCATTTACATTGATGATCTTTCTTTTTGTCTTTCCTGGATCTATCAGGGCAAAATGTTATTTGCTGTCCCTAATATCCTTTACACTGCAAAATCTCATTAAGTAGATATCAGTTTAATTCAAGATATACTATCCAGAGCTGCAAGGATTCCCTTGCTGCTATAGGATCCATTGGTATGATAGGTTAAATTGTATTATTATAAATATACTAAAGGATTCCACATGTAGTTCTATTTCTTCCTATTCCCTTGAGTTTTGAATTAGTCTTCAGTCTTTGTCATATATTACAAATAATGTTTTTAAATTAGTAAGTATCAGAAGTAACATTCATCATGTACTAAATCACACCATTCTGTTCTCCATAAATGATGTCGGTATCAGAAGGTACATATTTCTTTCTCTCCATGCTTCCTGTCCAGTGAACATGTTTACATGTCCATTCGTGGCTGATCTGTCAGATCTCCAAACACCAAAGAAGGCCTGCAAAACCTTACACATTGGCCTCTTCGAGGACCAAACCAACTGAAAACCTGTATTGGCTGCGTGAGTCCCAGTTCCCATGAGGGATGTCACCCAGCCACCTGGTGCTGATGCTGTGCATTGCTGCAGAGGAGGCCTCTGTTTCCTCCAAAGCTGGTCAACTCTCACTGTAGGATTTCCACTGAGGGGCATGGCAGGACTTTCCTAAGGGGGCTGCAGAAATAACCCAACAATCACCCCGCTTTCCTCCCATTGCTGCCTGTTCTTCAGTGCATTTTTACATTTGGCTGGGGAGCCTCAGCCATTGCAGGAAAGGGAGTCTGGGAGAAGGCTAATGGGAGAGAGGCCCCTTATAACTGCTTCAATTTGAGCAGATTTATTCCTGTTTTCAAAACTTGTATTTGTTGTATTAGTCAGAGTTGCTCAGAGAAACAAAATTAATAGATGATTGATAGGTAGATGGATAGATAGATACATAGATGAGAGAGGACATGTTAGAGGAGTTGGCTCACCCAGTGATGGAGGCTAACAAGTCCCTTGAGAGGCCATCTACAAGCTGGAGAATTTGAGGTGCCAGTAATATGGCTCAGTCCAAGGAAAAAGGCCTCGGGACCAGAGGGTCACTGGTACAAGTCCTGGAGTGCAAAGGCCAGAGAACCTGGGGTTCAGTCTAAAGGCAGAACAAGAGCTTTCCTAGCTCCGGAAGAGAGAGAGACCAATTTGCCGTTCTTCTGATTTTGTTCTGTGTAGACTCCAGCCAATTGGATGGTGCAAATCTTCCCCACTTAGGCACGTCCGACTGCCACGCCAGTCTCCTCGGGAACACCCTCACTGACACACCCCAGAATAATGTGTTATCAGTTCTTTAACTTGACACCTAAAATTAGCTGTCACATTTGGCATCCTCCAAAGATTTTGTTTCAAAAAAAATCCTTCGAGATGGTTTATAGTAATAACTATCTTTGGAGGCTACTCCTATCTGCCCCCCCACTTAAGGGTGGTAGATTTCGCAAATAAAAATACATGACGTTCGACTGAATTTGAATTTTGGATATGTAATAAGATTTTTTTAGTATAAGTACGTCCCGTATTTTTCATGGGCCATATCTATACTGAAGAATGATCAGTTGTTTACATGAAATTCCAAGTCAGCTGGCAGTCCTCCCCTATCCCAATGAACCAGCGGCCCTTTGTCCCACTCCAGAGTCGGACAAAGCGTGCCTTGTCTCACTGACCCCTGTTGTGGATGAGCCCTGCGTCCTGCAGCAGCAAAGTAGGGCCAGCCCCTCAGGCCCGGCCTCTGCTCTCTTCTCACTCCCGCTCCAGGCCTCACGGACCCAGCTCACCTTAACGTTTATCATCAGAACCAACGCCCCTTTCAGGCTTCCGGGGCAGGCTGACTTTCATTTCTCTTTATCACTGCAAATGACCCACATCAGCCTTTCCAGCTGTCAGCTGGGAAACAGAATCCTTCAGTGATTTCCCAACAGAGGCTCTTAGCTGAGACTGTCAATCTACAGTTGGCGGGTGTTAGGGGTGAGGGTGGCGGGGGCTGACAGATCCCGAGGAAGGGCCCAGAGGTTGAGGGAGGTGGGAAGGAGGAAATGTGTTCTGCCACAGCTGTAAAAGGAAAGGAAGGATCTAGAAGGTGGCTTAAAAAAGGATCCCGTCTAAGATAGCAAAGACGTCTGTCTGACCACGTGCTTCTGGTACTTCCCATCTTTTCTCAGCAAAGAAGGAGGAGCCTCCAAGGTGGAGTTTGAGCGCATTCGCGGGTCTGCCATTTAGGGGCCTCGCCCAGCCAGGAGCCAACTGTGGAACCTTCCTGGCCTTTCCCCATGGAACGGGAGCTAGTGCCTGTCGTGCTGGGGTTGCGTGGGTGTTAAATGAACTAACTCTCAAAGTTGGATTCCTATGCCTTCCTTTCTCCATTTTCCAAAACTAAATTTCTTTTCTCTCACCAAATAAAACTGAAGTTTAAGGCTGGGTGTGGTGGCTCACGCCTGTAATCCCAGCACTTTGGGAGGCCGAGGCAGACGGATCACTTGACCTCAGTAGTTTGAGACCAGTCTGGCCAACATGGTGAAGCCCTGTCTCTACTAAATATATAAAAATTAGCTGGACGTGGCGGGGCATGCCTCTAATTCCAGCTACTCAGGAGGCTGAGGCACGAGAATCGCTTGAACCCAGGAGGTGGATGTTGCAGTGAGCTGAGATCACACCACTGCACTCCAGCCTGGGCGGCAGAGTGAGACTCTGTCTCATAAAAGTAAAAATGAAGTTAAACAAAATAAAATGATTATGCCTTGGAGAGAATAAAGTGAGGAGGAAAAAAAGAAAATAATCATCTAAAAATATTGACCTTAAAGCAAATTACGCAACTTAATTTGAAAATATAGGCCGGGCGCGGTGGCTCAAGCCTGTAATCCCAGCACTTTGGGAGGCCGAGACGGGCGGATCACGAGGTCAGGAGATCGAGACCATCCTGGCTAACATGGTGAAACCCCGTCTCTATTAAGAAATACAAAAAAAAACTAGCCGGGCGAGGTGGCGGGCGTCTGTAGTCCCAGCTACTCGGGAGGCTGAGGCCGGAGAATGGCGTGAACCCGGGAGGCAGAGCTTGCAGTGAGCTGAGATCCGGCCACTGCACTCCAGCCCGGGCGACAGAGCGAGACTCCGTCTCAAAAAAAAAAAAAAAAAAAAAAAGAAAATATGCCAATCGGCCAGGGAATATGAGGAGATTCTGTTGATGGACAGTGGACTGAACACACACATTTACTGCTTCTCCTTCCAGAAACATGACTGAAATTATGGCAAAGGGACAAACAAAAGCTGTAAACACACAGAACAAAGAGCACAGGAGGGAAGACAATAGCAAAGGCCGAAAGCAGGAAGAGTGGTGAGCTGACTCTGCTCCCCATAAGGCAGTTCGGTTTCCCACGGGAAGCACAAGGCAGCCAGGGAAATGGCAAGGCAGTGCCATTCTGGAAGAGAGATAAAGGAGGGAATGGAACAGGGCAGGTACATCCTTAGGACCCTCCCTTACCTTCAGCTGAGTGAGTCCCACCTTGTTGGGGGGTGGGGGTGTGTGCAAGTTGCTTCCTGAATGTTTGCTGTCAGGTGTAAACCCCACAGGCAAGAAATCGAATATTTTTTTTTCTTCTGGGGAAGATGATCAACATGAGAGAAAAATACCTAAAAATCTTGAAACTGAGGGTGTGGAAGGGTCCTCACTGAAGAAGCTCAGCCTCCAAGCAAGCCTAAGCTCCCTTCCATATATGCAAACTATTCAAACAGCTTTTTAGTAGTTAAATTTTATGCAACGACAGGAAGCCAAGGATGATCAGACATCTGAGGGGGAGTTTCGTATATGAAAGGTGTAGTTCTAAACATCAGTTGGGGGGAAAAATCAATTCAGAGGAAACCTGGGCTATCCATAAAAGTAAAAACTTAAAAAAATTCAGGAACATTCTCACAGAGATGAACAAATATTTTATCCATGCAACAAAAACAAGATGTCACCAAAAAACTTTTCAGGAAAAAACCCAACTCTTTTTTGTTTTGTTTTGTTTTAGACAGAGTTTTTGCTTTTGTTGCCCAGGCTAGAGCGCAGTGGCACAATCTCAGCTCACTGCAACCTCCGCCTTCTAGTTTCAAGTGATTCTCCTGCCTCAGCCTCCCAAGTAACTGGGATTACAGGCACCTACCACCACGCCCAGCTATTTTTTTGTATTTTTAGTAGAGACAGGGTTTCACCATGTTGGTCAGGCTGGTCTCGAACTGCTGACCTTGTGATCCACATGCCTCGGCCTCCCAAAGTGCTGGTACTACAGGTGTGAGCCACCGCTCCTAGCAACCCAACTCTTAAAAAATTGAAGTACCCACATTTAAGATGCCTGTAACCATAAGACATCCCATTATTTTCTGTACCATTAAAAAAAGAAAGCCATGCATGGTGGCTCACTCCTATAATCCCAGCATTTTAAGAGGCCAAGGCAGGAGGATTGCTTGAGCCTGGGAGTTCAAGACCAGCCTGGCTAATAGAGAAAGACGCCATCTCTACAAAATTAAAAGATAAAAATTAGCCTTGTGGGGTGGTAAACACCTGTAGTGAGCTATGATCATGCCATTGCATTCCAGCCTGACCAGCAAAGCAAGATCTTGCCTCAAAAAAAAAAAAAAAGAAAAGAAACAAAACAAAAAATCAAAAGAAAACCACTAACCAATGTATGACACTGCTTAACATTTACAAGTTTTGCCTATTGAAAAAGTCTTTTAGTGTTACTTAGAGATAAATGTATGAAATATCACCATTGCTTGTTTATATAAAAGAAAAAATAAGCAAAACACTTTACCTAAGGAATTCATAAACATCTTCACATTTAAAGTGTGAGTTCTCTGAAACCAGTTCCCAGCTCAGAATTATTGACATTGTTTTTTCCCCATTTAATATCTTTCTCCATGTCATTAAGAGTATTGATGATGCATTATATTTTAGCCAATTGTTCAACTAGTGTCAGGGATTTTTTTTCTAAGCTATTGATACCAATTTTCAAATTTTGAAGCTAGCACTTAATTTGGCTTCATTTAACTTAAATAATCATTTCGCTTTTCTCCATTGAATCGCATCACTGAATGTCATGCTGTGTTGGCCCAAGGTCTGCAGGAATCTTCTGACAAACTAAGTTTCAATGCTTCAATGATAATCCTGTACAATGCACAAATCGGTCATACCAACTCCTTGTTGCTTTGAAAGTTTTCTCATTTATTCCAAAGGATTTGACATTTTTACTGCCTTCAGTTGCATTTCCTGATATGTAGTATCAACATGTGTGGCATCAACCACGCATATAACTCAACTGAGGAGACGGCAAGCTTGTGTATGCAGAAGCAATGGCAATGACGCTGTGACTGGTACCTGAACAATGGTCATTGTCATGGTTCATTATTTATGCAATACATTCTGACCACAGAGGTTATAAACTGTGAAAAACATACATCTTAGAATCAATTAAGAACATTTAAAAAATAGCACTCACAGGCCAGGCACGGTGGCTCACGCCTGTAATCCCAGCACTTTAGGAAGTCGAGGCGGGCGGATCATGAGGTCAGGAGATCGAGACCATCCTGGCTAACATGGTGAAACCCTGTGTGTATTAAAAATACAAAAATTAGCCAGGCGTGGTGGCATGCGCCTGTAGTCCCAGCTACTCAGGAGGCTGAGGCAGGAGAATTGCTTGAACCTGGGAGGCGGAGGTTGCAGTTAACCATCTCAAAAAAAAAAAAAAAAAAAAAAAAACAGAAAGAAAAAGAAAAAATAGCACTCACTAGAACAGATGGAAGATAAAATTTAAGAAATCTCTCAGAGAATAGGAAAAAAAAGACACAGAAAAATAAAACGAAAGAGAAAAGATAAGAAAATTAGAGAACCAAACCAGAAACTCCAACAAATGAATAACAAGGGTTTGAAAGAGAAGAGAGTACAGAACATAATGGAGAGAGAAAACAACAAAGAAATTATTTGAGACCATTTCCTGAAACTGACCTATAAGAGTTTTCAGGCCCAGCACTGTGGCTCACACCTGTAATCCCAACAATTTGGGAGGCCAGAGGATCACATCAGCCCAGGAGTTTGAGACCAGCCTGAGCAACATAGGGAGACCTTATCTCTACAAAAAAAATTTAAAAATTAGCTCGGTGTGGTGGCACACACCTGTAGTCCCGGCTACTTGGGAGGCTGAGGTGGGACGATCACTTGAGCCCAGGAGTTTGCTGCCACAGTGAGCCATGATTGCACCACTGCACTCCAGTCTGGGTGACAGAGCAAGAGCCTGTCTCAATTAAAAAAAAAAAAAAAAAAAGCAGCTTTCAGATGGTAAGAGCACACAAAGTGCCAAGAATAGTTATAGTAAGACTTTAGGGTACATCATTGTGAAGAATGAAGAACTTAAAAGATCTTAAAAACTTCCCAACAGGGCTGGGCATGGTGGCTCACACTTGTAATCCCAGCATTTTGGGAGGCCAATGTGGGAGAATTGCTTGAGGCCAGGATTTTGAGTCCAGCCTAGGCAGTATAGTGAGACCCCACCTCTACAAAAAAATTTTAAAACTTACCCAGGCATAATGGTGTGCACCTATAGTTGTAGCTACTTGGGAGGGTAGGATCACTTGAGCCCAGGAGTTTGAGGCTACACCTCTAGTCTGGGTGACAGAGCAAGACACCATCTCTATTTTTTTAATACAGTCATATTACTGTGAAATGATCCAAAGTTTTATTCTTAAGAGGGTCTTGTGCCCCAGTTACAGGGAAAATTCTTTTTTTTCTTTTCTTTTATTATTATTATTATTATTTTTAAATTATACTTTATGTTCTAGGGTACATATACACAATGTGCAGGTTTGTTACATATGTATACATGTGCCATGTTGGAAGACACCATCTCTAAAAACAAAAACAAAACAAAGAAACTTGCCAAAAAAAAAATCTGATTTCTTAGAAAGGAACAGGTCTCAGAATGGTTCTGGACTTCTTAATGACTACATTGTATGCAAATAAAAGAAAATAATATAAAAATTCACAGGAAAATGATATTTGTATTTAGATTTCTCTTTCCAGTCAAATTTTGATTAGATATGAGACTGGAATGAAGATATCTCCAGATGTTCAAGGTCTCAAAACATTGATCTCTGAGTACCCTTTCCCAGAAAGATACTAGAGAAAGTATTCCACCAAAATAAGTGAAAGAACTTAAAAGAAGACATTCCGTGAAGAGACTGAGAGAAAATCAGATGTACTGAGAGGAGACTTAGACCATGGGAAAATTTAGAAATATGCTAATATATGTTGCTTAGAAAACTAAGCAAAGGCAAATACTTGACATTTACTAACCCCAGTGAAAATACAAAGTTAGCAGTAGAGGAAAAGTCATCATCGTATACTGTATGGCTCAGCTACACAGCAGTGGCTAGCATTTAGAGTCATAGTAATCAGTGAATATTGATGTACTCAAAATTGGGATATGTAATGGGAGTATGGGAGGTGGTCAAGTAACATTTGTAGGAGATGGGGACATGGAAGGAGGCAGCGAAGAAGTAAATCCTTACCTTCTGATGTGGGAAGTCAGCAGATGGTACCTAAAAACGAAAAATCAAGAAATAGCAGTGTAAGTGTGCTATTAGCGATAGGAAGATGAAGACCAACAGTTGTTGCTGAAAGTTTGAGAGTAGTTTCCTTCTGCTATGATTTCAATGTTTTTCCCTCCAAAGCTCATGTTAACATGTAATTGTGATTGTAATAGTATTAAGAGGTGGGATCTTTAGGAAGAGTTTGTGAGGTCCTGAGGGCTCTAGCCTCCTGAATGGACTCACGCTGCATTACTGTGGGAACGGGTTCACTTCTTTTTGTGCTCTCTCTCACCGTCTTTTGACCCTTCCAGTATGTGGCACCTTCCACCATGTTATGTGGCAACAAGAAGACCACCACCAGATGCTGACATCTCATATTGGACTTTCAGCCTCCAGAACTGTGTGCCAACAAATTTCTGTTCATTAAAAATTACGCAGTTGAGGCTGGGTGCGGTGGCTCACGCCTGTAATCCCAGCACTTTGGGAGGCTTAGACGGGTGGATCACCTGAGGTCAGGAGGTTGAGACCAGCCCGGCCAACATGGAGAAATCCCGTCACTATTAAAAATACAAAATTAACCGGGTGTGATGGTGCATGCCTGTAATCCCAGCTACTCGGGAGGCTGAGGCAGGGGAGAATCACTTGAACCCGGGAGGCGGAGGTTGCAGTGAACTGAGATCACATCATTGCACTCCAGCTTGGGCAACAAGAGCGAAACTCTGTCTCAAAAAAAAATTACGCAGTCTGTGGTATTCTATTATCACAATACAAAATACACTAAGACATTTCTAGACATTTGATAGCCAGAACTAGAATGAAAAGGCAGTGCAAGGGACTGCTCTTTTTTACAGTAAACCTTATAGAATCATTTCATTCATTAAAGTGATATGCGTAATACATAAATAATAACAAAATATTTGGAGAGTAGAAACAATAAAAGAGGCATCGTAATGAGGTAATTACCAGAATGGGAGGCTGGGGCCCAAGTCTTTTAACTTCTGTAAGACTCAGTTTCCTCACATATAAAATACAAATTATAGTAGGGATCATAATTTTCTGGGCTGATCACAAGGGATAAATAAACTAAGATACATATAAAGGTCTTGTAAATTTAAAACACCATAGAAATGTAGAAAATTGTATTTATTAAGTGTGTAAGGCAAAAGGCAGAGTAATAAAACTAGTGTAATGCAAAGAAACATCTGGCTCTTCGATACTTGTTTGCAGTCCTCAGAAACCTGAACTGAAAAATCTCTGCCATTCATAGTAGATGGCATGGTTAATGTTTATGGAAAAGAAGATGGTGCCACCTTTCACAGAGCACTGAGGCTGCTCTTATGAAACAAAACACCAATGGAGTCTGCAGCCAAACTAGTGTTTTATGTGTGTTGTACACATATCCAATGTGTATCACATGATGCTTCCCAAGGTTGCTCCTGAGCCATCTTGCCTACATGCCACACAAACATGGCTGTCCATTTTGGCTGCTACAACAAAATACCTTGTAAACAGCGGAAATCTGTTTTCTACAGTCCTAGAGGCTGAGGAATCCAAGATCAATGTGCGAACAGATTCTGTGTTGGGTATGGGCCGTTCTCAGGCCTTCTTGCTGTGTCCTCACATGATGAAAGAGGGGAACAAAGGACCGCTTCTGTAAGACGCTAATCCCATTCACCTTCATGACCTAATCAACTCATAAAGGTCTCACCTATTAATACTAATGCATTGGAGAAAGATTTCAACAAACCAATTTTGGGGGTGACACAAACATTCAGACTATAACAGGGACCAAGTCTGTGGTGTAGGTAGTCATACTGCACATATTTCAAATTCTTGGTTTTGAAAATATGCTGTGGCTATGTAAGATGTTATCACTGGGGGAAGCAGGGTGGCGGGAACACACTGTACTATTTTTACAACTGCTCGAAAGTCTAAAAGTAATTCAAAACAAAAAGTTAAAAAGTAAGTATTTAGATCCAACCAATGCCCCAATTTAAAGAGAATCCAAACTACATCTGGACCCCAAAGGAGGTCTGAACTTTCCAAGAACACTGGACTGTGCGGTGCTACAGCAAGTGAAAGGCTGTATCAACACCTAACAGGCTGATCTCTTCTCACCAAGGAACGGGTTTTCCCATTTCCATTTTCATGAACCATTGGTTCAATACTTCCCCTGAAGCCACAGTTTCATTCATGCCATTAAGAAAAAATATCAGGTATATTCGCCAACCTTGGGAAAAGAATATAATCATTCTGTTTTCTTTCAGACACAAAGTAGGAAATCAGAAGCCCTGGGTAACTTGAAAATCCCAACTTTGTTTTATTTAAGGGATGCCAAGACTCCTTGTGCCCCTGGCACTGTGGGTGGGGAAATTTCCTGCATGCCAAATTGCTAATGCAAGATGCATTAGCCCATAGCTTTAGACGTTCCAGATTTCTTGGCACCAAAGGGTTATGAATAATCCTCTCCACTCCCCTTGACTGTTGGAGGACTTTCAAAATATTTTCTAGTCCTTACTTCTACTGCCCTTTGATCTTGTCAGGGAGAATGCAGGAGACCAACTTCTTTATTTCCTGGACTAGCAGCAATGCTTCTCCAACTTTAACAAACATAGGAATTACCTGGTAAAAATACAGACTCACAGGCCACACTCCTTGAAATTCTGGGATAGGCCGGGCGCGGTGGCTCAAGCCTGTAATCCTAGCACTTTGGGAGGCCGAGATGGGCGGATCACGAGGTCAGGAGATCGAGACCATCCTGGCTAACACGGTGAAACCCCGTCTCTACTAAAAAGTACAAAAAACTAGCCGGGCGAGGTGGCAAGCGCCTGTAGTCCCAGCTACTCGGGAGGCTGAGCCAGGAGAATGGCGTGAACCCGGGAGGCGGAGCTTGCAGTGAGCAGAGATCAGGCCACTGCACTCCAGCCTGGGTGACAGAGCGAGACTCCGTCTCAAAAAAAAAAAAAAAAAAAAAGAAATTCTGGGATGGGGCAAGTTGTACCCAATACTGAAAATGATTCCGGGTGATCTGATGTGGGATGGACTATACATCACACTGTGAAAATCACTGGCAGAGAGATATAAAAGATAAAGAACATCCTAAAAAAGTGCTTTGAAGGCTGGGCATGGTGGCTTATGCCTGTAATCCCAGCACTTTGGGAAGCTGAGGCCGGTGGATCATATGAGGTCAGGAGTTCAAGACCAGCCTGGCCAACATGACGAAACCCCATCTCTACTAAAAATACAAAAATTAGCCAGGTGTGGTGGCCGGCACCTGTAATCCCAGCTACTTGGGAGGCTGAGGCAGGAGAATTGCTTGAACCCAGCAGGCTGCAGTGAGCTGAGATTGCACCACTGCACTCCACACTCCAGCCTGGGTGACAGAGAGAGACTCTGTCTCACAAAAAAGAGCTTTGATGTGGTTTGAATGTCTGTCCCTTCCAAATCTCATGTTGAAAGTGGAATCTAGTGGGAGGTATCGAATGATGGAGATGGGTCCCTCATGAATGACTTAGCACCATCCCCTTGGTGATGAGTGAGTTCCTTCTTACTTAGTTTACACGAGATCTGGTTAAGAGTCTGGGACCTCCCCCTTCTCTCTCTTGCTTCCTCTCTCATCATGTGATACAGCAGCTTCCCCTTCACCTTCCGCCATGATTGTAAGCTCCCCGGAGCCCTCACCAAAAGCAGATGCCAGCACCACCCTTCCTGTACAGCCTGCAAGACTGTGAACCAAAATACACCTTTTTTCTTTACAAATTACTCAGTCTCATATATTCCTTTATAGCAACACAAACAGACTAATGCATCTTTAAAAGAAAAGAAAAAAAAGGAAGAAAGAAGGAAAGAAAGAAAGAAAGAGAGAAAGAAAGGAAGGAAAAGAAAAGAAAGAGAAAGGAAGAAAGAAAAGAAAGAAAGAGAAGAAGGAAGGAAGGAAAAAGAAAGAAGGAAAGAAAGAAAGAAAGAAAGAAGGAAGGAAGGGAGGGAGGGAGGGAGGGAGGGAGGGAGGGAGGAAGGAAGGAAGGAAGGAAGGGGCCGAGCGCGGTGGCTCAAGCCTGTAATCCCAGTACTTTGGGAGGCCGAGACGGGTGGATCACGAGGTCAGGAGATCAAGACCATCCTGGCGAACACGGTGAAACCCCGTCTCTACTAAAAAATACAAAAAACTAGCCGGGCGAGATGGTGGGCGCCTGTAGTCCCAGCTACTCGGGAGGCTGAGGCAGGAGAATGGCGTGAACCCGGGAGGTGGAGCTTGCAGTGAGCTGAGATCCGGCCACTGCACTCCAGCCTGGGCGGCAGAGCGAGACTCCGTCTCAAAAAAAAAAAAAAAAAAAAAAAAAGAAAGGAAGGAAGGAAGAAAGAAAATGGCTCACTATCCACAAGATTTAGTTAAAAGATTACATGAAAAGCAAAGGGTTTTGGTGAGGCATGGTGACTCGCACTTGTCCCAGCACTTTGAGAGGCCAAGGTGGGAGGATTGTTTGAGCCCAGGAGTTTGGGTCCAGTCTGGGCAACACAATGAGACTCCGTCTCTCAAAAAAAATTAAAAATTAGCTGGGGATGGTGGCGTGCGCCTGTGGTCCCAGCTACTCAGAGTGGGGACTCTGCTCTCTGACGTAAGGTTTTCTGTTTTGTCCTACAACACTATGGGAGGCAAAGTAAGTCATGGGGTCACACCTTAAGGTCAAGAACTGCAATCCTACCATGTGTCTGGAGAGTGGAGAGCAAGAAATATTGATGAATATCACAAAGGAGTCCTGCAGAGGGTATTTCAGAACAATCATTCAATTGGGAGGATTAATTGAACCCAGGGGGTTGAGGCTGGGGTGAGCAGTGATTGTGCCCCTGCACTCCAGCCTGGGTGACAGAACAAGACCCTATTTCAAAAAATAAAAAAAGAAAAGGAGAAAATTTTTGCAATCTACTCATCTGACAAAGGGCTAATATCCAGAACCTACAAAGAACTCAAACAAATTTACAAGAAAAAAACAAACAACCCCATCAAAAAGTGGGCAAAGGATATGAACAGACATTTCTCAAAAGAAGACATTCATACAGCCAACAGACACATGAAAAAATGCTCATCATCACTGGCCATCAGAGAAATGCACATGAAAACCACAATGAGATACCATCTCACACCAGTTAGAATGGCAATCATTAAAAAGTCAGGAAACAACAGGTGCTGGAGAGGATGTGGAGAAATAGGAACACTTTTACACTGCTGGTGGGACTGTAAACTAGTTCAACTATTATGGAAAACAGTATGGCGATTCCTCAAGGATCTAGAACTAGGTGTACCATATGACCCAGCCATCCCATTACTGGGTATATACCCAAAGGATTATAAATCATACTGCTATAAAGACACATGCACACGCATGTTTATTGCAGCACTATTCACAATAGCAAAGACTTGGAATCAACCCAAATGTCCACCAGTGACAGACTGGATTAAGAAAATGTGGCACATATACACCATGGAATACTATGCAGCCATAAAAAAGGATGAGTTTGTGTCCTTTGTAGGGACATGAATGCAGCTGGAAACCATCATTCTTAGCAAACTATCACAAGAACAGAAAACCAAACACCGCATGTTCTCACTCATAGGTGGGAACTGAACAATGAGATCACTTGGACTGGGGAAGGGGAACATCACACACCGGGGCCTATCATGGGGAGGGGGGAGGGGGAGAGATTGCATTGGGAGTTATACCTGATGTAAATGATGAGTTGAGGGGTGCTGACGAGTTGATGGGTGCAGCACACCAACATGGCACAAGTATACATATGTAACAAACCTGCATGTTATGCACATGTACCCTAGAACTTAAAGTATAATAATAATAATAAATTAATTAATTAAAAAAAAAAGAAAATCAAATCAAAGGGTTTGACATGAGCACTGAACCATTAGAAATGAAAATGTGATACTGGTTCATCAGCTCACATTTTGGATATAATTTTCCCTTTAGTAATTAATCATTGAAGAGTAAGATACTAGAATTGTCCAGTTATTTTCACCTCTGAGATAATGGCATTGATGTTGTTATTTCAGTAAGCCTAACTGGGACAAAATGAAGCTGAATTCCTTAGTGTTTTCCCCACGTGGTCAACACTTGCATCTAGAGTGACTGAGTTCTTTTCAAAGTAACAAGTAGAGAGTAGAAGTGGGTTAACGTATAGACTTGCTGAGATTACGTGAATTGTGAGTATTTTCGGGAAAGTTCAAGGAGCAAATTGCATTTAAAGCTGGGGCAGTATGGTCTTCAAATAGTTTTTCTTTTTTAGCTACTCCAAGCCAGGTGAGATTTCCCTTTCCTGAATAGGCTTCCTATTAGCATCTCATTTACCTTCAAACTTGGCCATTTATCAGCTCTTCACCCACAAAACTTTTGTCCTCGGCAGGACTGAGTTCAGGGCAGAGCACAATCATATCACCTCCTGCAGAGCTTTGTATACAGTAACTGAGCAATAAATATGTGTTGTATGAATCCATGAATAAATACATTTAGATGAGCAGCCAGTCAAACCACCGCCACCAGATAAATTCCCTTTGAGAGGGGAGGAATACATGCTCCAAAGAGCCCTAAATTTGTATTTAGAGCAACTAGTCTTTGCTTCCTCAATCTATAACCAGCAAACCAGTGCTGTCCAAGAGAAATATAGCACAGATTACAAATGCAAGTTACCTATGTACTTTTCCATTTTTAGTAGCTCTGTTCTAAAAAGTAAACATAAATAAGCAAAATTAATTTTAAGATCATATTTAACTCATCCAATGTCTCTAAAATATTATTTCATCATGTAATTAATATAAACTATTTTTTTCAACAACCAAGAGCAGGTAAAATATAAACTATTAATGAGATTTGTACATTCCTCTTTCATGCCGGTTTTGAATCTGGTATGTGTTTTATTGGACCAGCCATATTTCAAATGCTTGATTGCCGCATGGGGTTGGTGGCCGTGGTGTTGAAGGACACAGCTCCAGAGTTATGTTGGCTGTGAATAAACCCCGATTTCCTTTTTTGGGACACTAGAATAATACCTACCTCATAGGACTTCTGTGAGGATTAAATGAAACCATGAAGTGTGAAGGTGTAGGGTGGCTTCTAACAAGGTTTATTTCTTGCTTTCCATTCATTGATGGTTTATTTCTTGCCACCCGTTCATTCACTGGGGACTCTGCCCTCTGATTTAAAGTTTCTATTCTGTCCTATTACATTTTAGGGGACAAAGTAAGTCATAAGGCCACACCCAAAGGTCAATGGGAGTGGAGTAGAGAACTGCAACCCTACTGTGTGTCTGGAGGGTGGAGAACAAGAAATATTTGATGAATATCACAAAGGAGTCATGCAGAGGGTATTTCAGAACCATCATTCTAATAATCATTTTTGGCCAGGCACGGTGGCTCACGCCTGTAATCCCAGCACTTTGGGAGGCTGAGGCGACAGATCACGAGGTCAGGAGATTGAGACCATCCTGGCTAACACGGTGAAACCCTGTCTCTACTAAAAATTCAAAAAAAAAAAAAAAATTAGCCGGGCGAGGTGGCGGGCGCCTGTAGTCCCAGCTACCACAGAGGCTGAGGCAGGAAAATGGCGTGAACCCGGGAGGCGGAGCTTGCAGTGAGCAGAGATCGCACCACTGCACTCCAGCCTGGGTGACAGAGACAGACTCCATCTCAGAAAAAAAAAAAGTCATTTTTACTAACTTTCTGAAGGACTCATTTCTCTAGTCCATACTACCACTAGAGATAGCATTTCAAACACAGTTTCTTTCTCCCAGCACATGTTTGTGAAAAGGGGTAAAAAGGATGGGGGAACCCCATGAAACATCCCAAAATGTTTTTTGGGAGGGGAATTAATTTTTTTTTTAGAGATGAGGGGGGTCTCACTATGTTGCCCAGGTAGGTCTGTCTTGAATTCCTGGCCTCAAGCGATCGTCCCGCCTCAGCCTCCCAAGTAACTGAGTTACAGGCAGGAGCCACCACATTGGGACCGAAGTGTTCGCATACAGTTCATACAAGGTCTTGATCCTTCTGTGTCTTTGCACATGCTGGCCCGGCCTGGAGCACTGCTCATCTGTTCAGAGTCAGGTCAAATGCCACTTGCTTCATCCACTTTTTAGATAGATCTTTCCCACGCACTCTATGAAGCTGTTCCAGGAGCTGGGATTCCACAATGAAGAAATATCAACTTTCTGCCCTCCTGAGTTTGCTTGCCTCAGTTTCCTCTACAGAACTTCATCTTTCCCTTTTAAATGGCACTTCTATGACAGACTATTGCAGGACAGTCACTTGTCTGGATGTCTCTCTCTTTCACTTCTGTGGAGAAGGCTGAGGATCTTACTCATATTTAGAGCCAGCTTCTTCATATTCTCTAGGTTTGGAGACAAGGTTGCCTAAAAGATTAGCCTCTGAAACAAAAATGCAGACGTCAACTAGTATGTCAACTAGTATATCCGTCATAGAAGCAACTCACCCTAGGATAGGGCTGCTGATGGGTGAATCTAGGGATAGTGGCCAAGATAGATGATAAAATCAGCATAAGAGGTACTAGTGCATTTTATGCTTGATAAAAATGGGACTGGAGAGTAAGAACTGATTATTGAAACACAAGGAAGAGAGCCATGGCATCTGACAGTTCCACTGGCACTAGAGATGCAAAACCTATGGTGGGACAGTTTTCTCATCTGTAAAATGGGGATAACAGCTACCTCATGGGCTGTAGAGACTAAACCAGAGAATCTTTGTAAAGTCAAGGAGATAAAACAATATGCTGAGAGATTTCTCCTTGTGATTGACACAACCCAAAAAATAGACCTCCATAGGGAAATACCTGCCACTTACAACCATGCCTTTTTCATTGCATAACAATGCGAATGTACTTACTGCAACTGAACTATCACACTTAAAAATAGCTAAAACGATATTCTACCGCACTGGAGCAATAACAGCAACAAAACAAAAACACATATTTTTCAAGTTTAAGTGGACCTTAAAAGATCTGGACTCTAGATCTACAAACATCTCTAGCAGAGATAATTTTTTTTTTTTTTTTTTGAGACAGAGTCTGGCTCTGTCGCCCAGCCTGGGGTGCAGTGGCCGGATTTCAGCTCACTGCAAGCTCCGCCTCCCGGGTTTACGCCATTCTCCTGCCTCAGCCTCCCGAGTAGCTGGGACTACAGGCGCCCGCCACCTCACCCGGCTAGTTTTTTGTATTTCTTAGTAGAGACGGGGTTTCACCGTGTTAGCCAGGATGGTCTCCATCTCCTGACCTCGTGATCCGCCCGCCTCGGGCTCCCAAAGTGCTGGGATTACAGGCGTGAGCTCCCGCGCCCGGCTGCAGAGATAAATTTTCTAAAGAGCTTAAAATGCTTTCGTACTGAAAAGATGCCAGGATTATGTATATCCAGCAATTGTGTCCATTAATATTCTCTTGATAATACTTTATCTTTTCCTAATTTTTTCTTGCATTAAGAAATCAATAACCCTCCCCCCCCCCCCCCCCCCACACACACAAAAGAAAAGTGGGTAAAGGGCAAATTTCTGAAATATTATTATTAAATGTTTAAATATTAAAAGTATCAAAATATGTGCAAGAGTTTGCACAACTCTTCTTGTGATTCAGCAAAGAAGAATTTCTCGGCCAGGCGTGGTGGCTCATGCCTGTAATCCCAGCACTTTGGGAGGCTGAGGTGGGCAGATCACTTGAGGTCAGTAGTTCAAGACCAGCCTGGCCAAAATGGTGAAACTCCGTCTCCACAAAAATTAGCCGTGCATGGTAGCACGAGCCTGTAATCCCAGCTGCTCTGGAGGTTGAGGCAGGAGAATCTCTTGAATCTGGTAGACAGAGATTGCAATGAGCAGAGATGGCGCTACTACACTCCAGCCTGGGCAACAGAAAGAGTCCGTCTCAAAAAAAAAAAGAAGGATTTCTTATGCATTGCCTATAGCTAAACATTAGACAGACAATACCATAGTGTGACAGAAATAATTGTCTCATGTGTCATTGTGAGTGAATCATTCAATTAAATAAACAATTACATGATCATTTCCAGTAGAGGCTGCTGCCATTCATTTCAAAATCATATCATATAGCTTTAGAAGAAAACTTTAAGATGATGTACTAAAATTATTCATTCAGAAACCAGAAATTGTTAAACACTTCCCCTCTGTCTCATCACTTTGTTGTTGTGTGTGTGTGGTTTTTTTGTTGTTGTTTCTTTTTTTTTCTTTGGAGAAAGTGTCTCGCTCTGTTGCTCGGACTGGAATGCAGTGGCATCATCATGACTCACTGTAAACTCGAACTCCTGGGCTCAAGTGATCCTCCCACCTCAGCTTCCTGAGTAGCTGCCACTACGGGCATGCGCCACCACACCCGACTAATTTTTACATTTTTTTTGTAGAGACAAGGTCTCACTATGTTGCACAGACTGGTCTTGAACTCCCTGCCTCAAGTGATCTTCCTCAGCCCTGCAAAATATTGGGATTACAAGCATGAGCCATCGCACCCCGCCTCATCACTTTGAATAATACATTTTAAATCTGTGAACCATTATTTTATAAAAGTTATACAGACTAATCTAGGGAAAACTAAATACTATTCCTACTTTAAGGAAAACCATTGTCTAATGATAAACTTTTAAAAAAAATTATAATTAGCCAGGCATGATGACATAGCCCTGTAGTCCCAGCTACTCAGGAGGCTGAGGCACTAGAATTGCTGGAACCCAGGAGGTGGAGGTTGCAGTGAGCCGGGATCGTGCTACTGTACTCCAGCCTGGGCGATGAGTGAGACTGTCTAAAAAAAGAAAAAAAGAAAGAAAATTCTCAGAAATTATTTCCATAATTAGCAAGTACATAGAATTGATGTATGATGGAAGAGATAGAGTCTAAGGTAAATTATCACAATTCTGCAAACTATCCAAAAGTAACATTTTACAACATAAAAATATTATATATTAAAGCACATTAAATAGCATTCCCACTAAAAGGAACCAGGGCTGTCTGGAAAAAAGGCTAATTTCAGTTTGGGGGTAGGGAAAGTACAACAAGGTAGGCCTGGATCATTTTTGTTTGAGAAGATAAGAAAGTGTTCAAAACACACAAAGACAAGTAGAAAAGACACAGGAGCTGAATGCAGTGGCTCACGCCTGTATTCCCAACACTTTAGGTGGCCCAGGTGGGAGGATCCCTTGAGGCCAAGAGTTCAAAACAAGTCTGGGCAACATAGTGAGACCCTATCTGTATACAATTTTTTAAAAATTGGCTGGGCATGGTGGTCCACACCTGTTGTCCTAGCTACTTGGGAGCTTGGGATCCCTCGATCCCAGGAGTTGGAGGCTGCAGTGAATGAGCCAGTGCACTCTAGCCTGGGTGACAGAGCAAGACTTTGTCTCCATTTAATAGTAATAAAAAAAAAGACACAGGAGTCTACTAGAAGAGGCTTCGCTGGCCAAATTTGGAAAATTTTGAGCATCCAAAAAAAAAAAAAAAGACATCTGGCGCATAATACCTTAACCAAATGATCAAATATGACATCCCTGATGTTAGGGCAAACTGACATGACGCACCTGCTGGTATGAGAAGAACACACTACCACCTGGGCCGGTCAAAGTGAATAATCTGAATTTAATTCTGAGACAGTCTACAAAACAATTGGCCTGGACACTTTACAGGTTGTATCTCAAAAGAAAAAAAAAAGGCAGCAGAACCACTTGAAATTAAAGGAGATGAAAGTTACATGACGTTAAATGCAACACGTCATCCTAGACTGAATCCCTGATTTTTTAAAAAAGAAGAATTTATGAACACTATTATTGGGAAAACTGGTGAAACTTGATTATTGGTGGTTATTTTAAATATTTCAATAGTAAGTAAATTTTTGATAATAGTATATCAATGTCAAATTGCTTGAATATGATCAAGGTAAAGTGGTTATATAGGAAACGATCCTTTTTTCTTAGGATTGAGGAATCCTAAATAGGAATATAGCATAATGATAGAAGTTCTTTGTGCTATTCTTTTAACATGTCTATAGGTTCAAAAATTTTCAAAAGAAAATGGGAAAAATCACATTAACAAAACTCTAGTAAAAGGTTCTTTACTATGCATGTTTGATTTATCCATATTTTTGCTTAACATTGTCTTTGTCTTACCTTGTCGACATAAAAGGAGGAGGCTGTGGCACAAAATAAGATTTAAGGAGTTTACCTGAGCCAAAGTGTAGACAGCTGCCTAGAAGACTTAGACCCAAGAAACCCTGAATGTGAGCTCCGTCCAGCCGTTGTTACAAGCAAGTTTTTAAAGGCAAAAAAGAGGGATGAGGAGTGAGCTCATACAAAGTTGTTATCAGGAATTCTCTCTGGTTTCAGAAATAACAGGGATTAGTGACTGGCTATACACTGCTCGCCTATAGGGTACGGCTTACAGTGTCCAGTGTGGCATTATTAGGGTAATTTATAGCTACTTGTGGCAATAGCAAACAGTTTCAAGAGATGAATACATAGCTTAAGGGGGACGTGATTGCTGTCTCATTTTAATGGCTCTCTGGTCCTGATAATTTAAAAGGACTCGCATTCCTCAGATAATAGATTTTTTTCTAAGCCAGGCATTGTGGCTCAATCCTGTAATCCCAGTGACAAGCAGGAGGCTGAGGTGGAAGGAAGGATCACGTGTGTTCTATAGTAGCCTGGGCAGCAAAGGGAGGCCTCGTTCCCCATAATCCCAAAATGTAAAGAATTAGCCAGGCATGGTGGCCCACACCTGTAGTCCCAAGCTACTCAGGAAACTGAGGCAGGAGGACCCCTCTGTGTTCAAGCGATTCTCCTGCCTCAACCTCTGGAGTAGCTGGGATTACAGGCACGCACAACCACACCCAGCTAATTTTTGTATTTTCAGTAGAGAAGGGGTTTCACCATGTTGGCCAGGATGGTCTCGATCTCCTGACCTCGTGATCCACTCTCCTCGGCCTCCCAAAGTGCCGGGATCACAGGCGTGAGCCACCAAGCGCAGCTTTTCTTTTCTCAACCTTGTCTTGTGAAATTTTATGTTGAGGTTTGTAAGTTATTTTCTAGTACTTTAAACACAGTAATTGTTTTGGACCACATGTAATAGACAATTAATGCAGTTAAATCTCCCTGGCCTGAAGTTTATGCTTTTGGTAAATTAAGGAAATTGTAAAGAGCACACATTCTACCTTGTTGGAATTTGGCCATCATGGGCCATCATGTTGCATGCCTGGATGGTGAATGAGAAGATGAAAATGGGGTCAGGAAATTTTAAAGCTGGAAGAGATCTTAAAGGTTACGTTAAAAGAAAAACCTTGGCCAAATTAAATTTACCAGACTTTAATTGAGAAAAGAACAATTCGTGAACTGGGCAGACTTCCAAGCCCAGAGGAGGCTCAGAGAGACTCCAGTGCAGCCACGTGCTGGAAAGAGGTAAACAGAAAAAGGAAAGTGAGGAACAGGAAATGGAAGTGAGGTACAGAAACAGATTGGTTACAGCTCTGTGTTTGCCTTATTTAAACACGGTTTGAACAGTTGGCCCCCTTTAATTTGCCAAAACTTGGTGATAGGCACAAGAGTAGGTTACAGTCTGTTTACTCTTCCATTAGGTTATGGTTTACTATGTACAGAGAAACCTTTAGGCCAAAGTTAAAATACGTAAGCAGGCTGCTGTGGGCTAAGCGCGATTTAATAGTTATGAATGCAGCATGGTTTTGTTCTTATGTGGCTCAGTTTCTGCTGGGCCATGCTGACACATGTACCACTCTGTCTCAAAAATAAAAAAGAAAGAAAGAAAATATTAATAGTCCAATAAAGTTTTTTTTTTTAAAGCAGCATATTTAAGCTTTTCAAATAAATCAGCATTTATCTAAATGACAAAGCCAAAAGTGACATGGTGCTATACCCAACTCTCTACCCCCATTCAAGATAAGAAACATAATGCATGTCTGCGTTTTTTAACAGTCAAGTGTTCCTTGGTCTTTGTTACTATAACACATGCATGTAAATCCAGATTATTGTTACTTTCATATTTTTCTATTACATGTCATTTCCTTCAATATCTCCATGAATATAGCTGTAAATATTAGCAAAATATTAACAAATAAAATCCAACTAATAAACAAAAAGGATAATATATCCTCACTAAGATAATGCAAGCTTGGCCTACTGTTTTTAAAAAAAATCAATCAATGCAATTCACCATATTAGCAACAACGATAACAACATGAAAAGGAGAAATACCATAAGAACATTTCAAAAGGTGCCCAAACATGGCAAATGATATTAATGATTGATCTTTTGTTAATAGTCCTAATAACACCTGAAACCTAAAGCTCTGGTTTTTTTTCTTTCTCTGTCATTAGGTTAGTCATATCTTTTGTTCTGTCTTCAAGCTCACTAAATCTTCACTTTGTCACTTCCATTCTGCTATTGAGTCCATCTTTGAGTTTTTAAAAATGTTTGGTTATTGTATATTGCAACAAATAAACTAGACTATGGATGTTATAGTAATATCAACAAACTTACTTTAACAGCTGCACGTTACATTGTACAATGGAGAATATACTTTTTTCCCCGATGTAAATGAAACGTATTAGTCAACAAAGAAAACACTGATAAAATTTAACAGCGGAAAACATATAGCACACATTCTCAGACTACAGTGTGCTGAAACAAAAAACTAGCAATGAAATTTTAAATTCTAAATAATCAAGATACTTGGAATTTTAACTATAAATGTGTTTAAACATTAATATGCATTACATAAAGGAAGAACTTCTAGATTCTAGAATCAATTTCCTTCAACTTTTTTTTCTCATAGACTTATGTACACAAAAAGTTATGAATTGTGAGCTTCAGTTTTGCAATGATACAAGAAAAACATTGATTTTTATCCCATGAAAAAAGGCATATAGATTTTGTTTGTTAACCGTATGGAAGTTACAGACCACATGAAGTTATATATAAAAGTACAGTGGATATGCTACTCATGGAAGAAAGTGGCATTTTCCTTGAATGGATTTGTTTTTTGCTAATATTTGTCATCAAAGCCACTGAAATGAGTAAGAGAAAAAAGAAAAAAAAAGAAATAGCAAACACTTCAACAATTATCTGGCATGTATACCAGATAATTTATTAGCTACGAAGAAAGAGAAATAAGGCTGGGCATGGTGGCTTATACTTATAATCTTGCACTTTGGGAGGCCAAGAGGATCACTTGAGACCAGGAGTTTGAAGCCAGCCTGGGCCAACATAGCAAGATCCCATCTTCAAAAACAAACAAACAAACAAACAAATTAACCTTTAAAACAGAAAAATAAAAAGAAGAAATAGAAGAGATGTGAGATTCAATAAACAGAAAAACTTGTCAAGATGTGGCTAAATTAAATCATATTTTCCCAACATGATAATATTATTTTGACATCATATTCTACAGTAAGAAGTGGCAGGGTTTTTGTTGTTGAGTTAACATCTCTTGCTACCATGAGATCACATCAATTGTGGCTTCCACATCCATTTTCAATGGTGCCAGCAAGGGTGTCTGATCAGCAGTGAATCAAATGAGGATTTGCTCTTTCCCCAAGACAAAGCCTGTTGCTCTAAGTGAACTTTCATTAGTTTACAGCTGTGTGACTTTCAATCTTTTTCTTTTCTTTTAATTAAATTATTTTTTATTTTTGTAAAGATGGGGTCTTGCTATGTTACCCAGGCTGATCTGGAACTCGTGGACTCAAGCAATCCTCCCACCTTGACCTCCCAAAGTGCTGAGATTACAGAAGTGAGCCACCATGCCTGGCTGTGTCTCTCAATCTTAAACTGCACCAGAGAAACACTCTGCCCTGAGGACTTCACATTAATATGATTGTTGTTTTAGTGGCTGACTCACTTCTCAGAATTTACCTCTATCTGAGTTGATGCCAGAGTCTCCTGGGTTGTGACTTCACAAATGAGACACCTGAAAAAATGGTGCTCTCTCCAGGAGTCACAGACTAATGAAGTGGAATGGAGGGGTCCATTTGGGTTTTCTCCTTTGTGATTCTTTGTATATTTAGGCTTTCTACAATGTTTCCCATGAGTAGTCTACATTTATTCTGTTTTATAGGACAGGTTTTGTTATTGTTGTGTTTCAAGAACTTATTTAATAAGTCTTCTAATTCATTATTTTGTTTTGTTGCTATTCATTCTTTTTTTTAAAAAAAGAACATTGCTGTCATCCTTTAAGCATTTTTTATTTGCTTATTGAATTTTTAAAAACCCTAGGACCCCATTTTTAGTGTAATAACCATATATACAACACTTTCTGCAGAATCAGAGGAGATCTGTAAGGAGGAAACTGTCATTCTATGACACTGAAGCCCCCTCCCTACTACTCAAAGGAAACTGTCTCCAGCACCACAGTTCTATAGATTCTACTGTGTCTGCTTTTTCCCTGGACCTCCTTAAATCTGTCACTGCATTAAAAGATTTCATATTGTTCCCATTTGATTTTTTTTTTTCCTTTTCCTTTTACAGGAGTAAAGTTCTTATTAGGAGTTGCATAGTTTTTAAGTTCCTACATGTCAGGAGAAACCTTTTTGCCTTTTCCCACTTTGATGCTAATAAGACTAAAAATAGAAATCTATCTTCAAAAGCTCCATGGAAGGGAAGAGAGAAAGAAGGGGGAAGGAGAAAGAAGGGGGAAAGAAGGGGGGAAGAGTTAAACTGGCCCAAACATTCCATGACATTCTTGAATAACTTATGATTGCCCCAGGGCCTTTGTTTTGGTTGTGTATGCTATGTAATAATCGTAAAACTTAGTGGCATAAAGCAATGCCCATTTGTTTTACTATCTCCAATGATTCTGTGCGTTAACTGGGCTCAGTTGGGCCAGTTTTCTGTCCCCAGTGATGTGGGATGCTTCTGAACTCATCAGGGTTTTCCACTGGGTGGCACTATTCTGATGGCTTCCTCCAGTGCTGGCAGAGATGCTGACTGTTGGCTGGAGGACCCTCAGTTGGCCCTTCTATGTGGCTTCTGCTTTCCACAGCATGACAACTGGGACTGAGAGTTTCCAGAGGAAGGAAGTGGAAGCTGTCCATCCTCTTCAAGGCCAGGGCTGGAACTGGGGTGCGGCCCCTCCCTCTCCAGTACTTTGAATTTGTTGGGTGTAGAGCTTCTCCAGAGGCGTCTTCAGGAAAATTCTCTCTTCCATCAGATATTTTGGGCTGTGGTATTTTCCTTATTTTTGGTCCTGAAAATTTGTCTACATCTTGCATATTTACTTGTAGCTTTGTAGTCTGTTCTCTTTCTTTGCTTTCCAGCACTCTGCCATTTTATTGTCTTTTGCATCTTTTTTAAAATTTATCTTTCTTTGAGACAGGGTCTCTCTGTTGTCCAGGCTTGAGTGCAGTGGCCCAATTACGGCTCACTGCAGCCTCAACTTCCCAGGCCCAAGCAAAGCGATCCTCCTACCTCGGCCTCCTGAATAGCTGGGACCATAGTCATGTACTGCCACACTTGGCTAATGTTTTGATTTTTCATAAAAACGGGATCTCCCTACGTTGCCCAAGCTGGTTTTGAACTCCTGGTTCTAGTGATCTTCCTGTCTTAACCTCCCAAGGTGCTGGGATTACAGGTATGAGCCACCTTGCCTAGCCTCCATTTGTAAATTCTTAATTTGGTTCTTCTTTCAGACAGCAGTTGTTGTTTCACATACATTCTTTCAGGAAGATTTTATTAATGCTAAAATTATAAAGTTCTTGCGTATATATATACACACATCTTTTTTTTTTTTTTTTTTTTTTTGAGACACAGAGTCTTGCTCTGTCACCCAGGCTGGAGTGCAGTGGCATAGTCTCAGCTCATAGCCTCTGCCTCCCGGGTTCAAGCGATTCTTCTGCCTCAGCCTCCCAAGTGGCTGGGACTACAGGCGCTTGCCCCCATGCCCAGCTAATTTTTGTATTTTTAGTAGAGACGGGGTTTCGCCATATTGGCCAGGCTGGTCTCGAACTCCTGACCTCATGATCCGCCTGCCGCAGCCTCCCAAGGTGCTGGGATTAGAGGCATGAGCCACTGCGCCTGGCCAGTTCTTCCATATTTAAGAATGTATTTCCCATGCCTTTACAATTGAAAGATATCCTGGGTAAGTAAGAATTCTTGTGTTCTATTTTTTCTTCTCAAAATTTCCCATTATCTTGTTCCTCTAGTGTTGCTGTGGATGGAAGTCTAAAGCCTGCCTGATATATATTCTTTCCCTTTCAAGGTGACAGGTTTCTTCTGCCTGGATGCTTGCAAGATTTTTTCTTATCCTTGAAATTACTTCATCAGGATATGTCTTAATCTTGTTAGAACTCATCAGTTTTTTCTCCATACATTGTTTCAACCTGAAGATTTAGATCTCTTCTTTCAGGAGAATCACCTATGAAATCTTTGAATAATTTTCTGTTCCATTTTTATTGGTTTTTCCCTGGGAATACGTATTATGTGTGTGCTGAATCTTCCTTGTTTCTTTCCACATCTGTGACTCAGATGTTAACTGAAGTCACTTGGCCCTTTGAGATCTAGATAACTGGTTAAGTCCCAGCCAGCTCCAAGACCTATACAAACCATAGACCTCACAATTTCCACTAAATCCTGTCCCTGTTTCTTTTCATATTCCCACAGCTATAAAACTCACACCTTTTTTTTTTTTAATTGGTTTTCACAAGAAATCAACTAACACCAGCTTCCTTAAGCTTTGAGGGTTTGTGACCTTCTGTTGCTTATTTCCTCTCTCCTAGATGGTGGCCCCAGTCCCAAATTCTGCCCCCCTGTGTGTGCAGAGTAACTTCTCTCTTTCCTTAAAACCTTCTTACCAACTTACCAAGCCTGGACTTGGGAGTGGGGTGGGGTTGGGAAACTTAGAACTCATTTCTACCCTTACAATCTGCTCAACCAAAGGCTTTAGTTACAGGTGCATTCAAGTGTTCAAATGATGTCATCAAGTTTCTATTTCCCACTCTTCCTCTCAGGTTATGTTTGTCTCTGCGTCTTTTTGCATTTGGCCTCACTGTCTCCTGACACAAATATGTTCATTACATGTGGCAGGAGAGATGGCTGCTGGTAGTCCCAATCCTGGGTATAAACTTACAATTCGTGGTATAAAAGTGAGACTCTCCCTCCCTTTCCCAGTATTTCCTATATTAAATTTCTTGAAAGAAATATGACTGGACTTGATTGGGTCAATGCCCAATTGCATTGTGTAAACACGGCTGGGGTGGTGTGGCTGGACGGGGGTGGATTGTATACCCACCCCATAGCCAGGCCCATGGGAATCATATGGGATCTGTGAAGACCAATTCTCCAGCGTAAAGAGGAGTGTTTTGTTGAGAGGACAAAAGCAACAGATGTCTACCACACCTCACACTCTTTGGTATGGAAATGTGCCCTAGCTGTATTCTCTTTCCTTCCCCTGGATCATCCTGCCTCCAGTTAAGTTATTTTCAGGTCCTTTCAGAACCTTTTCACTTAAATATGCATAGATATGTCTATCCCGTTAAAGATTTGGGGAACTTGCATGGGCTTGCATTTTCGTCTCTCTCGTGATTCTTCTTTTTCTTTTTCTGTCTTCCCAATAGATTTCAGGGAGAGGCGTTAACAGTGGGAAGTTACTTTTATGAAAGGTCTTTTGTTTGTTTTTGTTTTGCTTGCCTGTGAAATATGGTGGAATAAATAAGAATAGGGGAAAAGACTGAAGGGAAAATGACCTCATAAATGCCAATCTTTCAGAGAGAAATTAGAGTTGCTGCAGTGGTTTCACATACAAGGGGCTCAGTGAGTAACAACAGGGCAATTCCATGGGTAAAAATGCCCAATCAGCTACATATCTGAGTCAAAGAAAAATCTTGCTTTGAAGCTATTCATTGAAAGCAATACACGCGTATTGAGCACTTAAAGATTTGCTAGGCACTGAGCTAAGTACTGAGTATAAACACGGGTGATTAAAACAGACTATGTCTTAAGAGCTCAAAACCTTGCTTTTGTGTTGTATACATTTTTTACTTCCTCTGTGCACTCCATTCTTTATTATAAGTGATGATTTCAGAAGATTTCTCAGTATTTTTCTTTTTTAAAAAAATACTTTTATGTGTAATATAGCCACCATTTAGTGAGGTCCTGTTGTGTTATATATACTTTATGTACACTATCTCTAATCTTCTGCAGATGAGAACAGAGGTTTTGTTTTTTGTCTGTTTGGGTTTCTTTGACAGAGTTTCGCTCTTGTTGCCCAGGCTGGAGTGCAATGCCTCACTCTCGGCTCACCACAACCACAACCTCCGCCTCCGGTTCAAGCGATTCTCCTGCCTCAGTCTCCCGAGTAGCTGGAATTACAGGCACGTACCACCACATCCAGCTAATTTTGTATTTTTAGTAGAGATGGGGTTTCTCCATGTTGGTCAGGCTGGCCTCTAACTCCAGACCTCAGGTGATCCACCTGCCTCAGCCTCCCAAAATGCTGGGATTACAGGTGTGAGCGACTGCGCCCAGCTGAGAACAGAAGTTTGAGTTAGTCAACTCCTCAAATCAAGTGGCAGAATTTAAAGGAAATGAAAGCAGTTTCGCAGAGAGATATCTGCACTCCCATGTTTATTGCAGCATATGTTTCAATAGCCAAGGTACAGAAACGACCTGTACAAATCTGGATGAATAAATGGATGAAGACAATGTGGTATAAATGTGCAATGGAGTGTTACTGGAGTTTAAGAAGGAAAGAAATCCCGTCATTTGTGACAACCTGGAGGATATTATGCTAAGTAGAGTAGGCCAGACACAGAAATGTCCCATGATCTCCCTTATATGAGGAATCTAACAGAGTCAAACTCATAGGAGCCCAGGAGTAGAACAGCGGTTGCCAGGGGCTGGGGGGTGGGAAAAATGGGAGATATTGGTCAAGAGGTATGAAGTTTCGTTAGAAAATGAGTAAGTTCTGGAGATCTATGTACAGCCTGCTGACTATGGTTGACAATACCATATTATACACTTGATATCTGCAAAGACAGTGGATCTTAAATGTTCTCGTCACACCACACAAATGGTAGCTATGTGAGGTAAGATCGTATTGTTAATCAGCTTGATTACGGCAATCATTTCATGATGTATTTCATGATGTATATCAAAACATCGCATTATACCTTAAACACATAAAACTTTTCTTTGTCAATTACAGCTCAACAAAGCTGAGGGACAAAACCAGCTGGCAGAGCCAGGTTGGGAGTTGTAATCTCCAGTCTTTCTCCAACTGTGGTTTCTCCCTCAAAGCTTTTCTTTGCATGTTCTCATCTCTGGCTCCCTAGGGTAGCTGCCTCTTACTCTAATGGTTCCTCTTTGTCACCCAGTTTACCTTTTCCCACTGGCCCACACCACAGTATCTGGCCTGTCTCGGGTCAGGTGTCCATCCTTGGTCCAATCAGTTGTGAGTGGTGTGGGAGGGCTTATTAGAGGCAGAAGTCTCCTTAGAAGAGGATGTGAATTCTCAATCTCTCTCCTGCTGCCATGTGAAGAAGGACATGTTTGTTTCCCCTTCCACCATGATTGTTTCTGCTCCAGCCCAGCTCCTGGACTGGCCCCAGGTTCTGGCTCTATGGGTTTCAATCCAAGCATCATTCACTGTTGCACGTGTTTGGCAGCAGGACCCAGCTCCCTGTCTTAGGCAAGCCCAAGGCTCCTCATTTAGTACTCTGTTCCCGCCCTCCTCTGAGGAGCTCCAAGCTAACAAGGCCACCCTAGTGTGTCTCATGAGTGACTTCTACCTGGGCACCATGACAGTGGCCTGGAAGGCAGACAGCATCATCATCACCCAGCACATGGAGACCACTAAGCCTTCCAAACAGAGCAACAAGTACGCGGCCAGCAGCTACCTGAGCCTGATGCCTGAACAGTGGAGATCCCGCAGCAGCTACAGCTGCTGGGCCATGCATAAGGGGAGCACCATGGAGAAGACAATGGCCCACACAGAATGTTCCTAGGTCCCCGGCCCTCACCCCACCCATGGGGGCCTGGAGCTGCAGGATCCCAGAGGAGGGGTCTCTACTCCCATCCCAAGTCATCCAGCCCTTCTCCCTGCACCCAATAAACCCTCAATAAGTATCCTCACGGTCAAACAGAAAAACAAAAAACAAAAAAAAAGAAGAAGATGTGAATATTAGTGAAGACCACTGGCCTTCAACACAGACATGCCTGAATGCATGATTTCATTAATTTGTTAATATGACTTTATTGGATTTTGCGTGATAGCCGGCAGAGGACTTGCCAAGAGTCATCTCATGCAGATGACAAAGCTAGCCAACATCTGAATGAGATCAGTATCGAAAAGTGACAGGCCAGGCTTGGCAGCAAGCACCTGTAGTCCCAGCTACTCAGGAAGCTAGATGGGTGGATTGTTTGAGCCCAGGAGTTGGATTCCAGCTTGGGCAACATAGTGAAACCTGACTCTATTTTTTTTTATTTTTAATTTTAATTTTTGGGGGTAAATGTAGGTATATATATTTAATGGGGTACATGAAATGTTTTGATACAGGCAGGCAAAGACCTCAACTCTTAAAAAAAATGACAATCTAAATGTCAAAAAAAGAGTGGTTAAGCAATTATACTACACGTTGTGATATTAAATAATTGTCAAGAGTTATATTTTCTTTTCTTTTTTTCTTCTTTTTTTTCTTTTGAGACAGAATTTTGCTCTGGTTGCCCAGGCTGGAGTGCAATGTCACCATCTCGGTTCACCACAACCTCCGCCTCCCGGTTTCAAGCAATTCTTTTGCCTCAGCCTCCCAAGTAGCTGGGATTACAGGCATGCGCTACCACGCCCAGCTAATTTTGTATTTTTAGTAGAGATGGGGTTTCTCCATGTTAGTCTCGAACTCCCGACCTCAGGTGATCCGCCCACCTAGGCCTCCCAGAGTGCTGGGATTATAGGCATGAGCCACCACGCCCAGCCAAGAGTTGTATTTTCAAAAGATTTTGATTACATGGAGAAATTCCCAAAATATACTAAATGAAAGAAAAAAAGCACAATAAAATTCTAAATGTGTCTTATGTTAAATGAACATAATGTGCATTTTTAATGATTAGAAGGTAATATGAAGTTTAAAAGCGGATAAAGGGCAGGGCACAGTAGCTCACACGTGTAATCCCAGCACTGTGGGAAGCCAAGGCAGGAGAACAGCTTCAGCCCAGAAGTTTGAGACCAGCCTGGGCAACATGGCGAAACCTCATATCTAACAAATAATACAAAATTAGCTGGGTGTGCGGCACGTGTCTATAGTCCCAGCTACTCAGGAGGCTGAGGTAGGAGGATGGCTAGAGCCTGGGAGATTGAGGCTGCAGTCAGCCAAGACTGTGCCACTGCACTCCAGCCTGGGTAACAGGGCAAGACCTTATCTAAAAAGAAAAAAGAAAAAAAGGGAAATCAAGATAATCAAAAGAATTCTAGAAACAGGAAAGAAAGGCAAGAAAACATAGACTTCTCAGCATCGGTGTCAAGAACCAGAGGCAGAGAGATCCCAGAGCAGACAGACACATGACAGACTCTTATATTTTGGTAAAAATATTTGGTAGCAGAGTTAGCTGCCTTTTTTGGGTTCCACAGAGCTGGTTTGTGATTCTTAAGCTTACTAAGTACGTTGGCATAGGGAAGGTGATGCTTTCCCAAGTATCTCTGACTTTTGGAGAACTTTCCTCTCTCGGCTAGAATACTAGGCTGATGGTCTGGCTTACAAAGTAGCCCCCTGTTTAGATAGAGCGAAATGTTGACCTCAGTTACCTCGTTCACCTCCAAGTTCACCATGGAAGCTCTGAAACTTCAGAGCAGAGAAAGCAAACCCTAAACTGTGCTCACTTTGCTCCAGCCAAAAGAAACCAAACAGGTTCAACCTGTAACTGCCTATCGACCTTTCCCATTTGCTCACCCCAGAGAGTTTTGAGATCATTCCACAAAGATACCAGCTTTTCATATTTGGAACTAAACGAAATGCTCAGGTCCTAGGACCTCCTATGCTTATAAGTTGGCTCCAAGACACAACGCCTCTACTGTTTGCTACTGACAGTCACACCCACATGCATTTTGAGGTTGTGGAGGTAGATTTTTGTGGATGAGGAAGGAACACATTCCATAAACACAAACTGGAAAACCATTGATCAGATGGAACAGGGAAGAAAGTCTACGAAAGAAGGCAAGCCACAAGGTGGATATGAGTCAACAAAGCAACAGAAACAGGCACACACACAGTGTTTGAGGATGTTCAATAAGAGCATTGTCTGTAAGACAATTCTATCTCTTTCTCTGGCCCTCTCTAGTGAAGACACAAGTCGAGTATTGTTGCAGACAGAACCACAATGGTAGCAGAGTCGGGAAAACAAACTGTGAGGAGAGAGTGAATAAAAACTAAGATATTTATACAAGTGCAATAGTAATCAATAAATACATGAGTGCTTGCATTTAAAGAAATAACAAGGTAGTGAGAAGAGAATAATTGTGGGGATTAGTTCCCACCATTTGCTGGCAGAAGCATAAGGTCCAATGATCAAATTCCAAGGTTTAAGTTAAGCATTCTGAGCTTAAGGGGAAGGGAAAAGTTTCCCCCAGACTGGGATAAGCTCTATCTTCAGGCTGTTCGGAAAAAATAGTGGTTAACATTTGTTGCATTATGCCATTGTCATGTACCCTCCTAAAGCCTTAGATGTATTAGCTTATTGACTCCTCACAGAAACACTATGAAACAGGTGTGATTGGGTGCACATGTGACAAATTATGAGACTGAGATACATGAAGTTTAAGTAGGTTGGCCAAGGTCTTGCTGCTAGTGTCAGGACAAAATTTTGAATCGAGGAACCCAGCTGTTACCCAGGAGACCGGAGCTCCAGTTTTCTTTCTTTCTTTTATTTATTTTTTTTCTATTTTATTGATTATTATTTTTTAGACAGGGTCTTGCTCTGTCACCCAGGCTGGACTGCACTGGTGAGCTCTTAGCACACTGCAGCCTCTAGCTCCTGGGTTCAAGCGATTCTCATGCCTCGGCCTCCTGAGTAGCTGGGATTATGTGCGTGCGCCACCATGCCCAGCTAGTTTTTTCTATTTTTAGTAGAGATGGATTTCACTGTGTTACCCCGGATGATCCTGAACTCCTGGCCTCAAGTGATCTACCTGCCTTGGCCTCTCAAAGTGCCAGGATCACAGGCGTGAGCCACCGCGCACAGCTGGAGCTCCAGTTTTCATACAAGGCACACACTTGAAAGCTTGCTCTTTGGCCTCCCCTTTCAGTTTATTATTGTGATAGTTAATTTCACATGTCTTAAAATTACTTAATTGCACCAGGAGTGCTCAGATTAAGTATTGTTCTGGGGGGCCGGGCATGGTGCCTCACGCTTGTAATCCCAGCACTTTAGGAGGCCCAGGTGGGCAGATCACCTGAGGTCAGGAGTTCGAGACCAGCCTGGCCAACATGGTGAAACTCTGTCTCTACAAAATACAAAAATTAGCCGGGCATGGTTGTGGGTGCCTGTAATCCCAGCTACTTGGGAGGCTGAGGCAGGAGAACCGCTTGAACTCAGGAGACGGAGGTTGCAGCGAGCTGAGATCACGCCATTGCACTCCAGCCTGGGTGACAAGAGTGAAACTCCATCTCAAAAAAAAAAAAAATAAATAAATAAATAAATATTGTTCTGGGTGTGCCTGTGAGGGTGTTTCCGTCTGAGATCAACATTGGGATCAGTGGACTTGGTAAAGTAGACTGCTTTCTCTAATGTGGGTGGGCACCATCCAATTCATTCCCAGCCTGAAAAGAACAAAAGGTGGAGGAAGGAAGAATTTGCCCCCTTTTGCTTCCACCCTGGCTACTTGAGTTGGGGGAGGTCTTCTCCTGCCCTTGGACTGGGATTTACAACGTGGGATTCCCTGGATCTCAGGCCTTCAGAGTAGGACTGGAATTGCACCACCCACTTTCCTGGGTCTCCAGCTTATAGACGGCAAGATCATGGGACTTCTCAACCTCCTAATCAGGTGAGCCCATTTCTTATAATAAATCTGTGTATCCTTTCTATACCTACAGCTGCATCTTTATCTTTATCTATATCTACCTCCTATTGGTTCTGTTTCTCTGCAGAATCCTGATTAATACAATTATAATACCCCAATCTGCCCAGAAGTCTGACATAACATTGGGGAACTGGGAAGAGATATTATGAATGACTCTGCCTTCAAAAAGTCCCCCTTTCTTCTTTCCAGCTTCTAACCAGCTTCAAGAAACATCCTGGAATCCATAAAAAATACTTATCGCGATATGTCTGCCCATCAGAAGAACTTCTTAGAATAAACCAAGATTTAGTACTGACAACAGTGTATATTGGCACACAGTTGTGTAAGTCCTTACTTTTTTTTTTAACAAATGTTCTCACTTATTTCTTACAAAACCCCAAAGCACTTTGAGACTAGTATTATTCTCCTCATTCTATAGGTGAGATAACTAAAGTTCTGAGAGCTTAGGTGACTTGTCCAAGGTCACTTAGCCAACACATAACACAGCCAGCACTAGAATCCAAATTCAGTGAGTGGTCTTATGTGATGGATCCTCTGTAGGCCATAAAAAGTCCCTGTTCTTTGGGATCTCTCATGTCACTGATATGGTAATACATAACCCATAAGAGATCTTTAATAGATATTGTTGAAAGATTTCAGTAACAGAGACGGGGCACAGTGGCTCACGCCTGTAATCCCAGTACTTTGGGAGGCTGAGGCGGGTGTATCAACTGATGTCACAAGTTTGAGATCAGCCTGGCCAACATGGTGAAACCCTGTCTCTACCAAAAATAGAAGAATTAGCCAGGCATGATGGTGGGCGCCTGTGATCCCAGCTACTCGGGAGGCTGAGGCAGGAGAATCACTTGAACCTGGGAGGCAGAGGTTGCAGTGAGTTAAGACCACACCATTGCACTGCAGCCTGGGTGACAAGAGTGAAACTCTCAAAAAAAAAAAAAATTTCAATAGCAGAAAGAATTTTAAAGTGTTAGTTTAAAACTGGAGTGGTGCCTGCATTCTGAAGTAGAAGTTTGGAAGATATTTTTATTTTGTTCTAGAAGGGACCTTTTCTGAGCCCTTTCAGTTCATTTTTCTTAAGGACGGCTAGCAGTTGAATAATCTGAATGCACTTATTTCAGACTGAGATGGCAGGTGTTGTTTAATAATATAATGCTGTCATTAATATAACTTTCAATAATGTAAAGGTACAGAATGTTGTGGTTTGAATGTGCCCTTCAAACTTCATGTGTTGGAAATTTAATCCCCCAATTCAAATGCTGATTGGAGGGGAGGCCTTTCAGAGGCAATTAGGATTAAAGAAGGTCATCAGGGCGGGGGCCCCACAATAGGACTGGTGGCTACACAAGAAGAAGAAGAGAAGCCTCAGATGACACTCACCCTGGTGCCTTCTCACCACGTGATGCTCTCTTTCATGTTATCATGTAGCAAGAAGGCCCTCCCCAGAGGCTGGTGCAATGCTCTTGGACTTTCCAGTCTCTAGAACTATAAGAAATAAGTTTCTTTTCTTTATAAATTACCAGTCTTAGGTATTCAGTTAAAGCAACAAAAAATGGACTAAGGCAGGGAGTGTCTTTGTCTTGAGCAGAGATTTTCTTTATAATTTCTACAAGATTTTTGCTTCTTGTACCTGAAAGTGGTAGAAGTGAGGGAGATGAAAAGGAGGAACTGAGCCTGAACAACAAAGTGGTAGGCTGGGGATGGAAAACAGATGGCCTAAGGGGATTTCAACTGAAGGAGTGTGGCCAATGGGCGACACTAGCAGTGATAATAGATATCCACACTTAAGGTTCCCTTTTCTGAAGAACAGTTCCCTTGTGCTCATCTCTGCCCATGTAGTCTTAAACATGGCAGCCTTGCCTTCCATCCTTTGAGAAATAAGGCACAGGACTCTGCACCTAGTGTAGGAGGCGATGGGTTAGGGAGAAGGGTAGCAGGCTGAGAAATGGTTATGAAAAAGCCAGAGGTGAATAGCAGAGAAGCCTTGAGGTTTGGGAGTATAAGATCTGAGACAAGATAACCAGAATGAAAGTGTGAAAAGGATGGCCAGGCGTGGTGGCTCACGCCTGTAATCCCAGCATCTTGGGAGGCCAAGGTGGGTGGATCACCTGAGATCAGGAGTTCGAGACCAGCCTGGCCAACATGGCAAAATCCCATCTCTACTAAAAAGACAAAAATTAGCCAGGTGTGGTGGTGGGTGCCTGTAATCCCAGCTACTCTGCGGGCTGAAGCAGGAGAATCACTTGAACCTGGAAGGTGGAGGTTGCACTGAGCTGAGATCATGCCACTGCACTCCAGCCTGGGCAACAGAGTGAGACTCTGTCTCAAAAAAAAAAAAAACAGAAAGTGTGAAAAAGAGAAGCAACCTTCACCCACCCTGAAGGAGACTCAGAAACGTCTGTGGAGGAAATTGGACTTGCTGCAGACAAGTAGGGTGGGAGTTTCAGCTGCTTTGTATAGGCTTTAAATAGAAGTGTTCCCTTGGCCACATACACATACTCAAGTGCATACATACGCCCACGAGCATGTTGAAAGCTAGAGGACCCGGGGAACATTCAGGTTACTTTTGTTAAATACATGAACTACCATATATCCTGAATTTTAGAAGAGAAATGTATATAACCAGAAAATGATATTACCTTATACTCAGGCTATCTTTGTGGATGATGGGGGACGGTGATCGATAGTAAGTGAAGGGAAATGAAACCACAGAAGTAACAGAACTGCAACTAGAGGGAAAATTATTTATTCAAGTCATATGTAAATATGTGCCTTTTTGAAAGTACAACTTTGTCACTCTTAATGGTTTTAGACATCTGAGAGGGGCCCTGTGCTATAGCCGAGAGAGATCACTGTTTCGACCAGGGGAATTCAGATTTTGCTGACATTCATTTTTATAAGGAATACAGTAGATATCTGAATAACAAATAACAGCCTGTAAATATTTACATATATGAAATAATCCTGTTTGTATATTTGAAATAATCTGCTATCTATTAACAGAAGGAAAATATTACTATACAGTAGGTACATCCAGTCATAATGGGCAGCTCAACATTTCTGGAAGAGCCATCTGCAAGAAAACAATAGTATTGTAAATATTTAAAAGACAGTAATTAAACTCAGCATTGAGGTGAACTCCACACTGATTTTAGTTACTGTTTTTCTTCAGATTCTACAAAGAGGGAAGTACTCAAAGAAATCTTTACATTCTAGAAAGATCTAGTTTTTATCAAGATGCATTGTTTAATACTCTTAAACTACTTGTCTGTGAGACTATGCTTTTTAGGAATGAATGTGATTCTGTTACTTCTAATGTGATAACAGTAACTCCTGGGTACATTTCAATCTTTGCAAAATTTTAACTCAAAATAAAAATCATCCACTAGTGTGAAATATTTCAATGACATGATTCCAATACAGATTTCAAGATGAAAACATGAGGTTTCCTTCAAAAGGAATTTTACTCTCCTTTTAGAAAATTGTGTAGGTATTTACATAAGTTAATTTTGAGAATTTTTAGCTAATCATACATTTATTCATCAGTAAGTGATTGAAATTGAGTCCTTTTAGAGAAGGAAACCCAATTAAGATGGTGTTGTGGTTGAACTGTGTCCCCCAAAAAAACGTATGTTGAAATCCTAATCCCCAGAACCTCAGAATGTGACCTTATTTGGAAATAGGGTCACTGAAGATCTAATTGGTTAACATGAGGTCATACTGGAACGGGGAGGCCTCCTAATCCACTATGACTGGTACAGGACGATAACCATGTGAAGACAGACACATACAGGAAGAATGTCATGTGACCACAGAGGCAGTGATTAGAGTTATGCAGCTACAAGCCAAGCACTGCCTGTGACGCCAGAAGCCAAGAGAAAGGCACGGAACAGATTCTCCTAGAGCCGTTGAGAGAGCATGGCCCTGCCAACGCCTTAATTTCAGACTTCCAGCCTCCAGAACTATGAGATGATAAATTTCTGTGTTCTGAAGCCACCCAGCTGTGATATTTTGCTATCACAATCCTGAGGAATAAAAACAGATGGGAACAGATGTACCCACCTGTCTTTGGGTCTATGAAGTAGTACCAAGGGCATAGGCTTTGAGGTCCAGCAGAAGTGGAAATTAACCCCAACCCAGTCAATTCCTTCCTATGTGACTTTACACAAGGTAATTAGGGTAGCCTGTTTCCTCAGCAACATGACAGAAATAAGATCTTCTGCCGGGCGCGGTGGCTCAAGCCTGTAATCCCAGCACTTTGGGAGGCCGAGACGGGCGGATTACGAGGTCAGGAGATCGAGACCATCCTGGCTAACACGGTGAAACCCCGTCTCTACTAAAAAAATACAAAAAAACTAGCCGGGCGAGGTGGCGGGCGCCTGTAGTCCCAGCTACTCGGGAGGCTGAGGCAGGAGAATGGCATGATCCCGGGAGGTGGAGCTTGCAGTGAGCTGAGATCCGGCCACTGCACTCCAGCCTGGGTGACAGAGCAAGACTCCGTCTCAAAAAAAAAAAAAAAAAAAGATCTTCATAAGATAGTTAGCAGGGCATGGTGGTGCATGCCTGTAATCCCAGCTACTTGGGAGGCTGAAGCAGGAGGATAATTTGAGCCCAGAAGTTAGAGACCAGCCTGAGCAACATAGGAAGACTCCATCTCAAAAAAAAAGAAAAAAAAAGATTGTTAAGGGCATCAATTGGTGATTGGTAAATATACAAAAGTTATGGGGCACACAGGTTCTCAAAAAATACTAATTTACAACCCATATATATGAGTTCATTTAAGTGGTCCATTAATATTATTTTATGTGGTCATGGAAATGAAGAGCTTTTTTTATTTTCAATAATTAAAAAAATAGTATCTATAAATCCGAACTTCTAGTGACCTGGATGTTCAGTAACATTTTTGGCAGTAATGATTTAAAAAAATGAATTATTCATAGTTAATGGGAAATAGACAACCATTTTATTTATGTGCTGTACAGTTTTGTTCAGTCAAAGAAACTCTAGTCCCCTAATTTAAAGAACACTCAGGAAAGGAAGTATCCCACACAAGAAATGTGGTGGATGAAAACTCCCTATAAAAAGTTTATTCCTTTAATTATATGCTAAAAAAATATATTTTTAGAAGTAGTAAAATTATAGTCTTTCCAAGAGTACTGTAATGTGAATTATCCAACCCAATGACTCAGGTTCAAAGTATGAATTATGTATTAGTCTCATTAGAAAGGGATAAAACTTGTCATTCAATATGGGGGAATGACATATTACTTATGTGATCATCCTTCTGAGATCCCATTAAAATGATAGTAAAGAAATTAAAAGGGCAGAATCTAAGGGCAAAGGGCAGTTAAGAGAAAACGAAGACCTAATGATGATCACCGATCTAAATCTTTCAATAAACTTCTAGAAGACAGAGAAGGAAGTGATAACTAGAGAAACACAGTGGAGGTGGAGGAACTCAAAATATGCCACTCAGGCTGTGCACAGTGGCTCACACCTGTAATCCCGGCACTTTGGGAGGCCGAGGCAGGCGGATCACCTGAGGTCGGGAGTTCAAGACCAGACTGACCAACATGGACAAACCCCGTCTCCACTAAAAATACAAAATTACCAGGCGTGGTGGCACATGCCTGTAATCCCAGCTACTTGGGAGGCTGAGGCAGGAGAATCGCTCGAATCCGGGAGGCAGAGGTTGCAGTGAGCCAAGATCGTGCCACTGTACGCCAGCCTGGGTGGACAGAGTGAGACTCCATCTCAAAAAAAAAAGAAATAAATAAATATGCCACTGTGGCAAACAGACTTTTTTGAGTTAAGGGTCTTGAAAAAAACAGCAAGAACAAGATCATTCTGACCTTCCTACTGTTTATTAAAAGCAGATGATTAAATTCCTGTGTGACAAATATCCTCCCTGTACCAGAAGGAAAATATCACTCTTATCATCATCAAGGATAAGAAGTTGAGGCCAAGGAAAATCTGTACCGACAAACCGTGTTAGACTAATCCTGATCCTCCTAGCCACTTCTCTATTCAACGAACCACCCTTCTCAAGCTCCTTTGACTTGTCACATTTTCACAATTTACTTTGTGTTGTCTAATTCAGTATCTCTGTGTTTATCTCTAACTGCCTCCTTGAGTCTCCATTTCCTTTTGAAGGCTCCCATGCCGTGTAAAACTTGCAGTAAATAAATGTGCATGCTTTTCTTCCATTGCTACAGCTTATGTCAATTTAATTCCCAGGCTCAGCCAAAAAACCCTAAAAGGGTAGAGATAAAATTTTGCTTCCTCTATAAAGGGAATTCCAGCCAGAAGGATGCATGGAGAGACCATATCTGAGAAGGAAGCCAATCCGCCTGCAGGACCCAGTGAGCAAGGGCTCAGAAAATTCACTTCTCACATTTTCTTTTCTTTGCAAATTACTTGGCAATATGCCTCAAGAATACAGAAGAGTAAACCAAGGAAAAGACACCAGGATCCAGGAAACAGTGGTTTCAAATGAGGTAAGTAATTAAGGGAAGTCCCTGGGTGACAGCTGTGCAGCAGATCAAGGCAGCAAGTCACAAAGGCCTTAGGAGGAAGTTATCTTGAGGAAAAAAGAGAGTTGAGTATTTTTCAAAATCTTACACTAACTTTGAGATTTTGTAATAATAGAAAGATACCAACAATGCAAAAATAAAAAAGAAAGACAGGAAGACAAGTAGAAAGCCACCTTATTAGGATAATTTGACTGCAAGCAGCAGGAAAACCAAACCAAGAAGACTTAAAAATAAGATATTTATTGGCCGGGCGCGGTGGCTCAAGCCTGTAATCCCAGCACTTTGGGAGGCCGAGACGGGCGGATCACGAGGTCAGGAGATCGAGACCATCCTGGCGAACACGGTGAAACCCCATCTCTACTAAAAAATACAAAAAACTAGCCGGGCGAAGTGGCGGGCGCCTGTGGTCCCAGCTACTCGGGAGGCTGAGGCAGGAGAATGGCGTAAACCTGGGAGGCGGAGCTTGCAGTGAGCTGAGATCCGGCCACTGCACTCCAGCCTGGGCGACAGAGCCAGACTCAGTCTCAAAAAAAAAAAAAAAAAAAAAAGATATTTACTATCTGACATAACAAGAGATTTATAGGCAGGGAAACTTTAGTTGACTGGTTCATTCAGTATCTGATTTTTCAAGTGCATGGGTTCTTTACATCTTTCTTTTGTTTTTTCTTTTTCTTTTTCTTTTTTTTTACAGTCCAGAGGTCTTTTATTTTTTTTAACACCTATGAAGTCATGCATTCACAGGGAATAGGTTCCAGCAGCTCAGGCTGCTTCCCATTGGTTCCCACACAGTGTGCGTCTCTGGGTGGAGCAGCCCCATGCTTCCGCTGAACCCGCGTACCTTTCTCTTTGGCTTCTTTCTTTTTCTGACCATTTTCCTTCATGCGTTTCAGGAAGCTATCTCGGCTCTTAGAGTGCTTGATGTACTCAATACGCACATTAATTATCTGGCAAGAATCTTGCCCTTAACTTGTTTGTTTACACAATGCCAACAGCATGCTGGGGAACATTGTAGACTCTTCCAGTTTTGCCAAGGTAACACCTGTGGGGCATCCCTTTTTGGACAGTACCCATTCCCTTGATGTCTACAATGTCATCTTTCTTATAGATTCATATATACGTGGCCAAAGGAACAACTCCATGTTTTCTAAAAGGCCTCGAGAACATATATCAGGTGCCTGTCCTCTTTCCTTTTGTGTTTGTCATTTTGACAAGTTACTGGAAAATGGCGGTTCCGGCCAAAAGGCTACATCTTTCTTTCTGCCATCTTCACTCAGCCAAAGGCAGGCTCCCCTCATGGTAACAAGATGCACACGCTCTTTCAGGGTTCATATCCAACATGGCAGAATCCCAAAGAAAATACTCTATCTCCCTTAGAGAAAGGAAAACTTGCTGGAAGCCCCTAGTAGGCATTTTCTCCTGTCTCATTGGCTAAAACTGTATCCTGTGCACATTGAACAACTACTGGAAGGGAGAATGGAACCACTGCAGCAGGGATTGTTAATTGCCCCTCAATATCCATCTCCCCCTCCCTCCTTTCTATGATAGAACTTCCTAAATTGTATCTCGACACAAAATCACCAAGCTAGAAGCAACTTTTCCCATCCTCTCTTGCACCTAGGTGTGGCCATGTTACTACGGTCTGGCCAATAGGATATGAGTGGAAATGATGTGGGCAATTTGTAAATTTTTCTTTAAAAAAAGTTGTGTGCTCTCCACCAGCTCAATTCCTCCGTTCTGGCTAGTATGAAGACTCGGTGGTAGTGGGTCAGCTTCAAACATGAAGATGGGGGCAATTCCCAAGGGGATGACAGAGCCATAGGTAGAAGGAGCCTGGGGACCCAGGACATTCTCTTGATGCTCAGCCTCTCTCCTCTTACACTGTCAGCTAGCTAGGAATTCTACCTGACAGACACTCTATTTATGTTGGTGACTATTAAAGTAGTGGCAGGGGCCGGGCGCAGGCTCATACGTGTAATCCCAGCACTTTGGGAGACTGAAGCAGGCAGATCACTTGAGGTCGGGAGTTCGAGACCAGCCTGGTCAACATGGCGAAACCCCATCTCTACTAAAAATACAAAAATTAGCCAGGTGTGGTGACAGGTGCCTGTAATCCCATCTCTCAAGAGGCTAAGACATGAGAATCACTTGAACCCGAGAGATGAAGGTTGCAGTGAGCCGAGATTGTGCCACTGCACTCCATCTTGAGTGACACAGTAAGACTCTGTCTCATAAATAAATAAAGTAGTGGCGGGTGCTCTGGCTCATGTCTGTAATCCCATCACTTTGGGAGGCCAAGGCAGGTGGATCACCTGAGGTCGGGAGTTCGAGACCAGCCTGGCCAACATGGTGAAATCCTGTCTCTACTAAAAATTAAAAAATTAGCCAGGTGTGGTGGCAGGTGGCTGTAATCCCAGCTACTTGGGAGGCTGAAGCATGATAATTGCTTGAATCCAGGAGGCGGAAGTTGCAGTGAGCCAAGATCGTGCCACTGCACTCTGGGCAACTGAGTAAAACTTTGTCTCAAAAAACAAAACAAAACAAAACCAAAAAATCCAGAAACTTCCTAAAGTAGCCAAAGCAATATCCCAATTACTGCAGTGGCCATGCTTCCCTTAGACCAGTGGTTCTCAAAGTATGAGTCCCATACTGAGAGCACCAGCATCACCAAGGAACTTGTTGGAAATGTACATTCTTGGGCCTTGCCCCAGACCTACTGAATTGGAATGTCTGTGACTGTATCCCAGCAACCTGTTTTTTGTTTTGTTTTGTTTTTTTTTTGAGACAAAGCGAGACCCTGTCTCAAAATAAATTAATAAAAGAAAAGAAAAAAGAAACTTAAAAAGAGAAGAGAAGAAAGAAAATGGGAAGAGATAATGTCAATAGGCAACATCATGAGAAATGAAGGTGCTAATTTAAAATCATAAATGCAAGGAAAAAGGAATTCAAAATAAGAATATAATTCTATTGTTAGAAGGGGCTGCGTAAAGGTGTACTAAATCTTCATTTTGCATAAAAAGAAAGTCAATAGGTAGTTCCCAAAAATACTGTATTAAGGCCAAACAAGGTGTTGCATGCCTCTAATCCCAAGGCTGTGGGAGGCTTGAGGCAAAAGGATTGTTTGAGGCTTGGAGGCAACATAATGAGATCCCCATTTCTACAAAAAAAAATTAATGAATGAATGAATTATTTTGAGATGGAATCTTACTCTGTCGCCCAGGCTGGAGTGTAGTGGCACGGTATCGGCTCACGGCAACCTCTGCCTCCCGGGTTCAAGCAACTCTCCTGCCTCAGCCTCCCAAGTAGCTGGGACTACAGGCATGCATCACCACGCCTGGCTAATTTTTTTTTTTTTTTTTTTTTTGAGACGGAGTCTGGCTCTGTCGCCCGGGCTGGAGTGCAGTGGCCGGATCTCAGCTCACTGCAAGCTCCGCCCCCCGGGTTTACGCCATTCTCCTGCCTCAGCCTCCCGAGTAGCTGGGACTACAGGCGCCCGCCGCCTCGCCCGGCTAGTTTTTTTTGTATTTTTTAGTAGAGACAGGGTTTCACCGTGTTCGCCAGGATGGTCTCGATCTCCTGACCTCGTGATCCGCCCGTCTCGGCCTCCCAAAGTGCTGGGATTACAGGCTTGAGCCACCGCGCCCGGCCCTAGCTAATTTTTTTGTGTTTTTTTTCAGTAGAGATGGGGTTTCACCATGTTGGCCAGGTTGGTCTCAAACTCCTGACCTCAGGTGATCCGCCCACCTCAGCCTTCCAAAGTGCTGGGATTACAGGCGTGAGCCACCACGCCCAGTCAAAAAAAAATTATTATTTTTTAAATTAACCAGGCGTGATGATGGACGCTTGTAACCTCCCATCAGGCTGAGGTGGGAAGATGGATTGAGCTCAAGAATCTCAAAGTCACAGTGAGCTCTGATTGTGCCACTGCACTCTAGCCTGCATGACAGAATAAGATCCTGTCTCTAAAAACAAAACAAAACAAACAAAACTGTAAAATACTGTATCAAGAAACAACTGCCAGGCACGGTGACTCATGCCTGTAATCCCAGCATTCTGTGAGGCCAAGGCAGGTGGATCACTTGAGCTCAGGAGTTTGAGACCAGCCTGGGCAACACGATGAAACTTGATCTCTACAAAAAAATACAAAAATTAGCCGGGCATGGTGACACGCAGCTATAGTCCCAGCTACTCAGGAGGCTGAGGTGGGAAGATTGTTTTAGCCAGAGAGGCGGAGGCTGCAGTGAGCCAAGATGGTGCCACTTCACTCCAGCCTGGGTGATAGAGCAAGACCCTGTCTCACAAAAACATAAATCAAAGCAAAACAATGCCTGCGTTAGCATATTATTTAAGGATATGAGGCAATCACCATAAGAATAAAAACAGACGATTCAACTAGTTAAAAAGAATTTTCCCTTTTGGGATGGGGACTGTGAGAGGAGAGCTGTTGATTTTCATTATAAATCCTTCTGTACTGTTTAATTTTTTTTTTAACCTAGGGCATGTATGCTTATAATGAACCATTGAAAAATTATGCTTTCAGAGGGGCTATACACAAGGTGGGACAGAGTCCTCCCACTCTGAGAGCCTCTTTGTGAAGTTCTGCTTTGTCCAGGAGGGGGTCACCAGAATGTTTGCAGAGCCCCCGCCAGCACTGTCTCATGAAGCAGCTTTACAAATGGTCGGATGGGACAGGGTTTCTGACAAAAGGCCCTCTCCTCATTGGCATAATCCTCTGGACAGCTGTACCGGTTGAATGGGAACAGCTCAGAGCAGTCTGTTGGCAGGCTTGCTGCTGTCACCTCTTGTAGAATTTCCTCTCGACCACCCTGCTCTCTCATTCAGATGTCGAACATACAGCCTTAATGGGTAATGGATGTTTTCACCCAGAGAATCCTCCTCATTAGCCTCTCAGTTCTGACCCGGAGGCTGAATGTTCACATCATGGAAAGTCACAATATTTCCACAATCATTGGCCCCAAAGCACTTGTTCAAATAGTAATGGTAGTTAGGATGCTGTAAGAAGATCAATTAAACCATGTCTATGTCTTTACATTTAGCTGGACCTTACTGTCCTGTTTGTGATTTACTCTGTACCCAAAAGCTGATGTCAGACTTTCTACTTTCAACACCAAGTAATTATGGGTGGAAACGGGGAGGTTGAAGTGGTTTGGGAGTGGAGTGACATGTAAGGCAGTAGTTTTCAGACCATTTCCGGTGGCGCCTTGGTGTGCTGCAAAGATACTTTCATGGAAATGTCCCAGGGATTGGTCAGGACCCTGGATCCTACCTCACTCGAATCAGAGTAGCTCATTTTTGGGGTTTTTTTTTTGAGACAGAGTCTCACTCTGTTGCCCAGGCTGGAGTGCAGTGGCACGATCTCGGCTCCCTGCAACCTCTGCCTCCCAGGTTCATGCAACTCTCATGTGTCAGCCTCCTGAGTAGCTGGGATTACAGGCACCCACCACCATGCCTAGCTAATTTTTCTTTTCTTTTTTTTTTTTTTTTTGTATTTTTAGTAGAGATGGGGTTTTGCCATGTTGGCCAGGCTGGTCTGGAACTCCTGACCTCAAGTGATCTGCCCACTCAGCCTCCCAAAGTGCTGGGATTACAGGTGTGAGCCTCCAGGCTCGGCCAGCCCACTTAATCTTAAACGCAGTCTTCCACTTCATACAACACACAGGACATAGGATGTAGCAAGTTGGAAAAATTACTCATACCACCACCCAGATGTGCAAAGAATTTAGAGTGCATTTTCCCTTTGCTTGCTCATTTAGAAGCACACCTGCTCCTCTTCACCTCCCAGGTAGCAAGGGAAAGGCTAGATTTAATCTCATTACAATATTTCCATTTCTTCCCATTTATACAGGCTTGTTTCAGCGTAAACATTTGGTCCATTCGAGGTTCAACTTCCCACTAGGGCTAATGAAAATCTTTACCTGGTTGAGTAAATGTTTTCAGGTAAAATACTCTATCTCAAATTTAGTCTCCTCCTCCCTGACCTGGTAGAAAGGGCAGGACTTACTATATCCTTGTGATGCCTGTAAGATAAAAGGGTTCCTGAGTGGCATGTATCTCAGGCCTTCTCTGGTCTCAGAGGCAATGCCCCAAGCCTGCCTGGGTACTGTTTGCCCTGCTGCTGTTGGGGGTGAAATTTGCTGCTGGGATCATTCGTGGCTTGGTCAGTGCCCAGCGGGCGGTCACCAATAACGTCACTCCCTCTGAGCCTATACCACACCCTCCACCAAACCTCTCCCGTGTTGGGCCACACAAGGCTCTGCTATCAAGCCCTCTCGCTCTTGCCCCCTGGGGACCCACAAGGCCCCTGGTCCTCAAGTCAGCCACCTCTGTGTCTTCCTCCATCCGAAAGACCTGCAGAAGCTTCCGAGCCTGGTGACACTTGTTGGGGACCAAGAGCAGCTTGCACAATGATACTCCATCCTACTCCGCCCCAGCCACGCTGCATGACCTCATCTCAGCCCAAAAACAGACATTGGGAACATCCGACCATCCATCCGTTTCCCCCGCTCTTTTAGGCTACCTGCAGTGACCACAGCAGCAGGGGCGGGAGTTGCCTCTCCTCTTCCAGCCTGGAAGAGCATGTATACTACGCCCCTCCTTCCGGGGTTGACTCCCGCCCGCCCCTCGGGGTGGGAAGGGTTCAGGAAACACAGGCCAGCTTATCTTAAGGAAACATGGTCAGGAATCTTTCAAAAACATACCTGTTGCAAGGGGGAAAGAAACCTCCAGGACAACAGTGATTTGCCTCAGCGGGGCAAAGGCCAGGCCTGATGGAAGAGCCCAGCCTTCGCCGAGCGCCGCAGGGAGCCAGCGACTCGCGCCTGCGGTTCCAGTCCCGCCGCGAGCCTGAGGCCTGCGCATGCTCGGTGCTGCGCGGCCCCTCATCGAGAAACGCAGGTAGGCCGCATCCTTCTCGTCGCTGTATTCCCCAGGACCTGTGGTTCCTTATATTGAGTGGCATGACTGCATTCCTGCTCTTGCCGTTGACTCATTCTTTACCCTTGTCAAGTTTCTTTGCATGAGTCGGTTTTTCCCCCTCTCGTTAGAACTGATAATAAAACAGACTTACCTAGCCAGGACAACATAGGGAGACCCTGTCTCTACAAAAAATAAGAAAATAAAATATTAGCTGAGTGTGGCGTCACACGCCTATAGTCCTATCCACTTGGGAGGCAGGAGGATCACTTGAGCCCAGGAGTTCAAGGCCGCAGTGAGCTGTGATGGCGTCACTGCACTCCAGCCTGGACAACAAAACGAGACCCTGTCCCCCAAAACCAAAAACCTCACAAGGCTCTTCCAGGTGTGAGCTAAGATAATGTATTGAATGTCCCTTGGTGAATTCAGAAATGCTGGGGATAAAATATACGGAACTCTCAAATACATCCGGATTATTAGCAGTGTAATGTCTACAAAGAAATACTCGTCGTCTCGTTAGCATTCTTTTATTTAATAGAGTAAAAAAGAGCGAAGATTTTAAAAAATTAAATTCATGGAACTGTTTTTATGTTAAAGGAGGGAAACATGGATTATGAACATTTTTATTCTTCTTGGCCAAGCCCTTGTACAATAAAGTTTGCTAACTACCATTATCTCATTTGCCAGTCATTAATCCAGAGAGATTTATTTAGAATCATTAAAGTTTCTCCCCCCAAAATTAGGTTGAGATTTTATTTGAATTTTGTTAACCCTGACATCTTTATAATATTGAAACTTTTCAGGAAAATGATAGTTTCCTTTGCTTATTCGAGTTGTTATTTTTCTCTGAGTAGATTTTGGAGTTCTCTTCATACAGTCTAGTATACTTTATAAAGATTATTCTTGATAATTTTATAAATTTCTTTTTGGCCTGGACAGTGGCTCACACCTGTAATCCTAGCACTTTGGGAGGCCAAGGCGGGAGGATCACTTGAACTCAGGAGTTCAAGACCAGCGTGGGCAACACAGGGAGACCTCGTCTCTATAATTTTTTCAATTAAAAAAATGTTTTTTTTCTGATTACAAATGAGACTTTTCTCTCCTTCATGGTTTAACTATTTATAGAAGATATATAGTTAAGGGAATGATTTTTGCAAATTCATCCTATAGCTGCCATAATAAAAATACCAAGAGTGATTCTTAAAAGTACACCTGTATCTTATAGTATTTAGCAGTTGCCAAATGGCAGGCACTATGTCGTAGGTTTTAAATGTATTTTCTCAGCAAATTTTCACAATAATCCTATACATTAATAATAGTTATTATCCTAATGTGTAGATGAAAACGCAAGCCCAGTGAGATGACATAATTCATTACTAAACACGAATTAATTCTCTTAGGTTTTCTAGATACACAATCATATCATTTATACAAAATGACAATTTTGTCTCCTCTTCCCAAGGGCTATGTGTTCAATTTTTGTTCTACACTTTACTGAACTGGTCATAATTATATTAAAATGTTAAGTAATCATTCTCACTTAAATACTTCTAAACCCTTTTCCATTCAGTGGATATGTGTATATGATGCGGTAGTCAATAGAAATAATGATCACAATAATCCCTAACACTGACTGTGAATCCAGGCAGTCTAAGTCTGGAATTGATGTTCTCAATTACACAACTAAGTCAAGAGTTACCACACCTTGTTATAGCATGTTTCAGGCCACTCTAGCATGATCCACATGTTTCAAACCTTCTCCACCACCCCCCCTTCAGTTTTCTGGCTTTGTAGCCAAAGTTTGTCTCTAAGTCTAGCCCCTGTTGGGTTGGTGATCCTGTTTACCATGAATCTAATCTGGTACTTTCTTATGACCTGTTTCCAGTAATGGTCCCTTGGCTCTACTCAGTGAACTTAAATAAACCCATCTGTGTCCTCTCTAGACCTCAGAACCCCATCCTATTTAAGTCCAGTTTCCTTTTACCAACAGATCCTGATGAAGTCTCTTTCAACATTCCTTTCAAATATCTTTGAAAACAGAAAATAAGGAATTTCGAGAGTTTTTATTCATCAAAACCCCATAATAGCTATGCCAGCATGGTGGTGCACAGCTGTAGTTCAAGCTACTCTAAGGCTGAGACCAGAGGATCACTTGAACCCGGGAGTTCAAGGCCAGCCTGGGCAAAGTAAAGAGACCTCTTCTCCCCATGTCTCTAAAAAATAAAAATATTGAAAGCCCCAATGTCCAATGTCAGAAAGATCAAGGAGAAAGTGATACTCTTCTACACTACACTTTTAAATTCTTTTTAAAGGGCAATTTGACAACGCATGTCACAAATTTTGCATATTCCTTGACTCAGAAATCTCACTTATTGGCCTCCTTCTCCTCCACCCCTGTCACCACCTCTGTCCTGGAGAAGAAGCCATATTTGGTCTCCCTCAATGGGCAAGACAGAGGCAACGCGGGCACCATGATCCCGGCTCTGCCTTCCGGCAACCCGCAGCTCATTGCTCTCATCCTGGAGCGGCTAAGAACCAGGCCCGTGTGGCAACTTCTGTTGATGCTGCCTGGCCACTGTGGACACCAATCCAGCTTACCAAAACCCGAGGCGGAAAGCCGAGCATTGGATGTCCACACACCTGGATGAGCAGGACTGGAATCTTATGATGCACAAAAGCTTATTGCGAAATGATCAGGGACAGAGTGAGGTTCAGTCAGGGACATTGGAAGCTGGAGTAGACAGGGTTATTTCTCAGGCAGAGGATCCACAATCAAATCACAACCTCAGGCCGCCAATGGAACGAAAAATTCGTGAGATCCTGGGTGCCCAGAAGACAGCGATGTTGCCAGCACCGCCTTTAGAGCCTGCAGACCAGGACCCTCCAGCTCCAGCCCAGGGTGCTTCCTGGGAAAGTGCCCAATCCCTTTTGAAAGCTCTATTTAATTAATTACTGGTGAAGAAGTGACTGGTTACATAAGAGTGCAACTTCAGAATGAAGATAGGCCAAGGTCTCACTGATTTCTATATTTCAGCCTTGGCTATGGGCAGTGTCCAGTTGGAATGGGGAGCAAGTTTGGCAGTGGGGATGTTGACCCAGTTGTCCCCTGTATTGTGCCGCCATTTGGCCAGCCTGTCCAAGGATACGACACCCAGTAGACACTACAGAGAGATAAAGAAACACTGTAGTAACCTGGGATTGTCCTAAAACAGACTTTTATACTTGAACAAGGAGACTCTATGTAGACTTCAGCGTTTGTGCTCTGGAATACACCAAAGCTACAGTGAGAGAACGTAACCAGTCCCAAAGACAATTTCAAAGAACAATAACTATATAAAGGGTAGTTGGGAGTAGGTATTTGACAGTGCTTATTTGATATTGTTTCTCAGAGTTGCAGACTAGAATGTAGAAACCACCAGCATCAGATACCTAGAAAGTTGTTATGACCTTCTTGTTCATGAATCTTCTAGCCAGCTTCCTTTCCCATGTAAGAGGTGACAAAACATGGAACCCTAGAATGTGTGAGGAAGCTTGGACGTTAGTTATAAAGAAAAACATTTGTGGCAGGGCACGGTGGCTCAGGCCTGTGATCCCAGCACTTTCGGAGGCTGAGGTAGGTGGATTGCCTGAGGTCAGGAGTTTGAGACCAGCTGGACAACATGATGAAACTCTGTCTTAACTAAAAATACAAAAATTAGCAGGGTGTTGTGGCATGCGCCTGAAATCCCAGCTACTCAGAGGCTGAGGCAGGAGAATCGCTTGAACTCAGGAGGCAGAGGTTGCAGTGAGCCGAGATCACACCACTGCACTCTAGCCTGGGCGACAGAGCAAGATTCTGTCTCAAAAAGACAAAAGAAAAGCATTTGCAGGCTCTCTGTCTAGTGCCTCTTCCTGTCCTGCAAAGGCTAGTAAGTCTGGGGTGTGTTTAGTTTATTCTCATGCTTGTATTTTTTAAGAAAAGTGAGTGGTAAATAAATGGCTTAAGATTTATAATAAGGGTGGGCTGGGTGGCTCATGCCTATAATCCCAGCACTTTGGGAAGCCAAGGGGGGCGGATAACCTGAGGTCAGGAGCTCGAGACCAGCTTGGCCAACATGGTGAAAACCCGTCTCTACTAAAAATACAAAAATTAGCGGGACATGGTGGCGAACCCCTGTAATCCAAGTACTCAGGAGGCTGAGGCAGGAGAATCGCTTGAACCTGGGAGGCGGAGGCTACAGTGAGCCGAGTTCGTCCCGTTGCACTCCAGCCTGTGCGACAGAGCAAGACTTTGTCTCAAAACAACACCACCACCAAAAAGATTTATAATAAAATCAAATAAAATTTGATAGTCTTTTTAAAAAAATCTCACTCAGAATTTATCCTAAGTAAATCATTATGGATAAGCACAAATATATTTTTACAAAGATGTTTATTTTGATACTACTTATAGAGGTTAAAATTTTGTAGCACTCTAGATGTGCAGCATGGTTTTGTTTGTTTTTTGTTGTTGTTGTTGTTGTTCATTTGTTTGTTTTGAGATGGAGTCTCGCTCTGTGGCCTGGTCTGGAGTGCAGTGGTGCGATCTCAGCTCACTGCAACCTCTGCTTCCCGGGTTCAAGCTATTCTCCAGCCTCAGCTTCCTGAGCAGCTGGGATTGCAGGTGTGCACCACCACATCCAGCTAATTTTTGTATTTTTAGTAGAGGAGGGGTTTCGCCATGTTGGCCAGACTGATTTCAAACTCCTGACCTCAGGTGATTCACCCGCCTCAGTCTCCCAAAGTGCTGGGATTACAGGCATGGACCACCGCTCCCGGCCTGTTTGTTAACTAAATTCTACTACATCCGGAGAAATATTTCACTACATGGAAACGTTTATGATACGCTGTTAGATTAAAAAAGCATATCACAACTCAACATGTAAAGTATAATCCCATTTGTGTTTATATATCTATTATTATCTATATAACTGTTATTTTAAATTTATCTAGCTACCTATTCATGTATATATCTATCGTTATTGAGATCACATAAAACAAAAATAGATAATTCCAATTATTCATTTCTCACTAATGGAATTATTAAGAAATATGCTATAAGGCCGGGCGCGGTGGCTCAAGCCTGTAATCCCAGCACTTTGGGAGGCCGAGACGGGCGGATCACGAGGTCAGGAGATCGAGACCATCCTGGCTAACATGGTGAAACCCCGTCTCTATTAAGAAATACAAAAAACTAGCCGGGCGAGGTGGCGGGCGTCTGTAGTCCCAGCTACTCGGGAGGCTGAGGCCGGAGAATGGCGTGAACCCGGGAGGCGGAGCTTGCAGTGAGCTGAGATCCGGCCACTGCACTCCAGCCCGGGCGACAGAGC
>NC_037686.1:9870851-9874635 GCF_003255815.1 Theropithecus gelada | reverse complement strand
AAAAAAAAAAAAAAAAAAAAAAAAAAAAAAAAAAAAGAAATATGCTATATTTCTTCTTTTTGTTCACTGTTTTCTGAATGTTCTACAATTAGCATGTATCACTTTTGGAATAGTAAAACCGTTATTCTGGCCGGGTGCAGTGGTTCACGCCTGTAATCCCAGCACTTTGGGAGGCCAAAGTAGGAAGGTCCCTGGAGCCCAGGAGTTCAAGAGCAGCCTGGGCAACAAAGGAAGACTCCATCTCTACAAAAAAAGTGGGGAGTTATTCTTAACAGCTTTCTGTTAGTTAAGCTAAAGGCAGAGAGACAAAACATACAGGGCTTACATATGATAGAAGTTGTTTCTTTTTTCCTCTCCCCAAATTATCTGTCGTTGCAAGGGCCCAGTGTTACAGTGAAGCTGTACTCCACAAAGTTACTCAGGGGTCCTGATTTTGTGCTGCTGTTATCTAGGTTGGTGTCTTTTCCACGTGGTAGAAGCTGGCTAACCTCCACTTCCACATTCCAGCCCAAGGAAAAGTCCAAGGTAGGTAGATATTTCTTTAAGGGGATGACCTAGAAGGTACACACTTTGTTTTCACGCACCATTGGCTTGAACCTAGTCACGTGACCACATCAGTCAAGAAGGCAGGCTGGGACCTACAGTCTCCAGCTGTCAGCCATATGCAGTTGTCCCTTGGTATCCACGGGGAATTGATTCCAGGATGCTACCTCAGAAACTAAAATGTGCAAATGCTCAAGTTCATTATATAAAATGACATAGTAGTTGCATATAACCTGTGCATATCCGCCTGCATACTTGTAATCATCTTTAGATTACTTATAGTATCTAATATAATGTGAATGCTATACAAATAGTTGTTATACCATATTATTCAGTACAGATGCAACTATAGTAGGCCAAACTACATTTTCTATCCACAGCTGGTTGAATCTGCACATACAGAACCCATGGAAACCCAGGGCCAACTGTGTGTGTGTGTGTGTGTGTGTGTGTGTGTATGTGTGTATTCAGCTAAAATTTAGGGGGAAGGGATTATTACTAAAGATGATTAGGAATAGTGAGAGATGGACTCATTGGACTCTTACTTAGATATTAAAAATTTAGGCTGGGCTCACGCCTGTAATCCCAGTACTTTGGGAGGCCAAGGTGAGCGAATCACCTGAGGTCAGGAGTTTGAGACTAGCCTGGCCAACATGGGGAAAACCCATCTCTACTAAAAATTCAACAATTAGATGGGCATGATGGAAGGTGCCTGTAATCTCATCTACTCAGGAGACTGAGGCAGGAGAATCACTTGAACCTGGGAGGCCAAGGTTGCAGTGAGCTGAGATCGTGCCATTACACTCCAGCTTAGGTGACAAGAGCAAAACTGCATCTCAAAAAAAATTAAAAAATAAATTAAAATGTACAATAGTTATAATACTGTGATTTTGGCACACGAATAAATAAAAAAGGACAACCATAAATACACTGGAACTCATATAAGATTAAAGCATATAAATTAAGATGGAGGAAAATAAACTCAATAATGTTGAGAGAATTGAAAAACCATTTGGAAAAAACAAAGTTAGATTAAATGACAAAATTCATTCCACATAAAGACTTAACTTTCTGTAGGGAAATATAGATGAAAATGGCAACCAGATTATGACCTCTGCTTTAGTTGGTTCCCCATTCCACAAATTTCTGGACCTTATTGAGAATAATTATCTTTTCCTTGACCTTCAGCAACCAGAACTGCAAACCATATACCACATATAGAAGACATCATGCTTGTATTAGGTCAGGAGAATGCTTTATATTTTTTTTGTGTTTGTTGGTTAGTTGGTTTTTTCTTTACTTTCTTATGAAGCGTCTTTTTTATGTTGATCTTCTTTTTGTTGATCTTCTTTATTGATAGATAAAATGCACAAAACTCATAATCCACATAGTGACTTCTAATTCCCATCAAGGGACTACCCTAGATGCGTATCTGATTCTGTATGCTCCATATAAACATTAGTCTCCACTCAACAAGAAAAGAGCAAGCTGGGCACGGTAGTTCACGCCTGTAATCCCAGCACTGTGGGAGGCCGAGGCGGGTGGATCACCTGAGGTCAGGCATTCAAGACCAGCCTGGCCAACATGGTGAAAACCCTCCTCTACTAAAAATACAAAATTTAGCAGGGCATAGTGGCGCCTGCCTGTAATCCCAGCTACTCAGGAGACTGAGGCAGGAGAATCACTTGAACCTGGGAGGCAGAGGTTGCAGTGAACCGAGATCGTGCCATTGTACTCCAAACTGGGCAACAGAGCAAGACTCCATCTCAAAAAAACAAAAAAAAAAAAAGAAAAGAAAAAGAAAAAAGAAAGTAACCTGATTTAAGCATGGGTAAAGGACTTGACATTTCTCCAAAGATAAAATACAAATGGCCAACAAACATAAAAAGATGTTCAATATCAATAATCATTAGAGAAATGCAAATCAAAACCACAATAAGATACCACCTCACACCCATTAGAATAACTACTATCAAAATAAATAAATATATAAATAAGTCCTGGCACGGTGGCTCATGCCTGTAATCCCAGCTCTGGGAGGCTGAGGTGGGAGGATTGCCTGAGGTCAGGAAGTTTTGAGACCAGCTTGGCCAACATGGTGAAACTCCATCTCTACTAAAATACTAAAAATGCAAAAAATAGCCGGGTGTGGTGGCACGCCTCTATAATCCCAGCAACTCAGGAGGCTGAGGTGAGAGAATTGCTTGAACCTGGGAGACCGAGGCTGCAGCGAGCCAAGATCATGCCACTGCACTCCAGCCTGGGCAACAGAGTGAGACTCTGTCTCAAAAAAAAAACACAAAAAACATACATACATACATACATACATACATACATACATAAAATAAGTGTTGATGAGGATGTAAAGAAATTGAAAGCCCTGTGCATTGGTGGTGGGAATCTAAAATGGTGCAGCCACTATAGAAAGCAATATGGTGGTTCCTCAAAAAATTAATAAATATAGAATTACCATATAATCTAGCAATTCCACTTCTAGGTATGTTTCTAAAAGAATGAAAGCAGGGCCTCGAAGAGATGTTTGCACACCCATGCTCATAGCAGCATTATTCACCATAGCCAAGGTGTGGAAGCAACCCAAATGTTCGTCAATGAATTAATGGATAAACAAAATGTGATGTAAATATATAATGGAATCTATTCAGTCTTGAAAAGAAGGAAATCCTGTCACATGCTATAACATGGATAAATCTTGAGGATATCATGCTAAGTGAAATAAGCCAGTCACAAAAAGACAAGTCCTATATGATTTAACTCATATAACGTGTTTAAAATAGTCAAATTTATAGAGACAGAAAGTAAAATAGTAGTTACCAGGGGCTTGGGAGAGGTAGAAATAGGAATTGTTGTTTAATGGGTATAAAGTTTCAATTTTGCAAGATTAAAAATGGCAGAGATCCCTGAATGTAATTAATGCTACAGAACTATACACTTAAAAATAGTTAAAGGCCGGGCGTGGTGGCTCAAGCCTGTAATCCCAGCACTTTGGGAGGCCGAGACGGGTGGATCACGAGGTCAGGAGATCGAGACCATCCTGGCTGACATGGTGAAACCCCGTCTCTACTAAAAAATACAAAAAACTAGCCGGGCGAGGTGGCGGGCGCCTGTAGTCCCAGCTACTTGGGAGGCTGAGGCAGGAGAATGGCGTAAACCCGGGAGGCGGAGCTTGCAGTGAGCCGAGATCCGGCCACTGCACTCCAGCCTGGGCGACAGAGCGAGACTC